>NC_092230.1:49474593-49587093 GCF_036320965.1 Panulirus ornatus | reverse complement strand
TATAACCTTCTAACTTTAATCCTTCGTTATATAACCTTCTAACTTTAATCCTTCGTTATATAACCTTCTAACTTTAATCCTTCGTTATATAACCTTCTAACTTTAATCCTTCGTTATATAACCTTCTAACTTTAATCCTTCGTTATATAACCTTCTAACTTTAATCCTTCGTTATATAACCTTCTAACTTTAATCCTTCGTTATATAACCTTCTAACTTTAATCCTTCGTTATATAACCTTCTAACTTTAATCCTTCGTTATATAACCTTCTAACTTTAATCCTTCGTTATATAACCTTCTAACTTTAATCCTTCGTTATATAACCTTCTAACTTTAATCCTTCGTTATATAACCTTCTAACTTTAATCCTTCGTTATATAACCTTCTAACTTTAATCCTTCGTTATATAACCTTCTAACTTTAATCCTTCGTTATATAACCTTCTAACTTTAATCCTTCGTTATATAACCTTCTAACTTTAATCCTTCGTTATATAACCTTCTAACTTTAATCCTTCGTTATATAACCTTCTAACTTTAATCCTTCGTTATATAACCTTCTAACTTTAATCCTTCGTTATATAACCTTCTAACTTTAATCCTTCGTTATATAACCTTCTAACTTTAATCCTTCGTTATATAACCTTCTAACTTTAATCCTTCGTTATATAACCTTCTAACTTTAATCCTTCGTTATATAACCTTCTAACTTTAATCCTTCGTTATATAACCTTCTAACTTTAATCCTTCGTTATATAACCTTCTAACTTTAATCCTTCGTTATATAACCTTCTAACTTTAAGTGTCAGGTTTACAACTACCAGTGGAACCCGGATTAATTCCTACCTTACTTTCCTCTTACTTTTCTCTCTTTCACCCGAGCTGTTGTGTGACTATGACCCGTGATGGTCACTACAGATCATGACCAGTTGATGATCAACACATCGGTGACCAGGCATGACCCAGCTCACCTCCTGAACACCCGACCCTCACTCACTCACTCGACGTGGCCAGCGTACTAATACATCATCCTCAGTACCCACGTCACACCCCAGGAGACCCGTACCCACGTCACACCCCAGGAGACCCGTACCCACGTCACACCCCAGGAGACCCGTACCCACGTCACACCCCAGGAGACCCGTACCCACGTCACACCCCAGGAGACCCGTACCCACGTCACACCCCAGGAGACCCGTACCCACGTCACACCCCAGGAGCCCCGTACCCACGTCACACCGCCAAGAGACCCGTACCCACGTCACACCGCCAGGAGACCCGTACCCACGTCACACCCCAGGAGACCCGTACCCACGTCACACCGCCAGGAGTCCCGTACCCACGTCACACCCCAGGAGACCCGTACCCACGTTTTCCCTATCAGTTAAGAAACCAAGAAATGACGAGACTTGAATAAATAAGAAATTAACTTCTGTAATAACGTGACCCAACATGTCGTATGACCGACCACCCGTCCAGTATCATCTGAACATGACAGTATCTACATCACAGTGAACATGACAGTATCTACATCACAGTGAACATGACAGTATCTACATCACACTGAACATGACAGTATCTACATCACAGTGAACATGACAGTATATGTAAGTCTTCAAGATACTGATGGTGCCACACAGGATATCTGGCTCAACCCACCTCCACTGTATATCTACCTCAACTTCATCACGAGAAAAATAAACATATTCATCGTCACAACAAAACATTTGAAATTATTTTAAAAACATACTCTTGCTTCCCTCCTCAGCTGCTTGCTGTACAACCTTACCCTGTGGCCCTGGACCCAGTATTGTGGCCCTGGATCCAGTATTGTGGCCCTGGACCCGGTTGTAAAAGCATTATGACCCTAGAGTTTGTGTTGTGACTCTGGACCCAGCAGTGTGGCCCGTGACCAGTGTTGTAGTTATGTGTTACTGCTGACATGTTGTGAAACATGTGCCTTGCTGACCTTATAACCCAATTATGTTTTAATATACTTTTTTCTATAACCAACGAAATGGAATAATCTTTATTGTTTTCTTCGCCAAATGAGACATGTCAATATATCCTATACACTCAAGCCACGTTAATACATGCTATACACTCAAGCCACGTTAATACATGCTATACACTCAAGCCACGTTGATACATGCTATACACTCAAGCCACGTTAATACATGCTATACACTCAAGCCACGTTAATACATGCTATACACTCAAGCCACGTTAATACATGCTATACACTCAAGCCACGTTAATACATGCTATACACTCAAGCCACGTTAATACATGCTATACACTCAAGCCACGTTAATACATGCTATACACTCAAGCCACGTTAATACATGCTATACACTCAAGCCACGTTAATACATGCTATACACACAAGACACGTCCAGTGCCCGTAGTTAGAGCCACTATCGCCTCACTGTTCCCTGGTGGTGTCAGCACTGTGTCGGTCATCAATATAAATTCGAGATATCAAAACCCAATCTTAGCGATGGTCTTTCTTGACCCAGACGTAGGAGTGTTGTGGGTCTTGGTACGAGATAACGTCATAACTCCTACAACACAACATATACAACACTACAACATGTCTCACATTATGGACACAACCAACCCACCAAACGTTAATGTTATGGTTGTGGTCAGCCAGCCTGGCCCACCCACGACCAGGTTGTGGCAACACCTACACTGGTGATGCTACACACACGTGTCACCAACGACCACGTGCATGTACACACAACACAGAGAGAGAGAGAGAGAGAGAGAGAGAGAGAGAGAGAGAGAGAGAGAGAGAGAGAGGGTATTTCCCTGCAGTGTGACGTGGTCTGAGCTACACACACACAGTGAGGTTCTTCCCCCACACCGGTCTCCCTTGTGCAGTGTTGACCGTTACTGTCCATAACTCAACACGCTTTCGAGTCCTGGATGCGGCAGTCGGCCCACATACAACCTAGGTGTGTGTGTGTGTGTGTGTGTGTGTGTGTGTGTGTATACAACACACGAGGCAACACCAGTATATATCTATCTCTCTACTACTCACATGATCTATAAAGCCCAGATAGATAATACAGACCCTCAAGCAGGCAAGTTGGATCCAACACAAACGCTACAATACGGATCAGTAAATACTGCATCACGAACAGACACACAGGTGCAATATACGCTTCAGCATCCAGGTAACCATCATGATACAACCCCGTCCTAACTATGTACACAACCGTCTGAACACAACCATATGGTCGCCACCGTCCGCTGTGGTACGGACACCACACCTCACCGTGCGTGCAGACACCACACCTCACCGTGCGTGCAGACCCCACACCTCACCGTGCGTCCGGACACCACACCTCACCGTGCGTGCAGACACCACACCTCACCGTGCGTGCAGACCCCACACCTCACCGTGCGTGCAGACACCACACCTCACCGTGCGTGCAGACCCCACACCTCACCGTGCGTCCGGACACCACACCTCACCGTGCGTCCGGACACCACACCTCACCGTGCGTGCAGACACCACACCTCACCGTGCGTGCAGACACCACACCTCACCGTGCGTGCAGACACCACACCTCACCGTGCGTCCGGACACCACACCTCACCGTGCGTCCGGACACCACACCTCACCGTGCGTGCAGACACCACACCTCACCGTGCGTGCAGACACCACACCTCACCGTGCGTGCAGACCCCACACCTCACCGTGCGTCCGGACACCACACCTCACCGTGCGTCCGGACACCACACCTCACCGTGCGTGCAGACACCACACCTCACCGTACGTGCAGACACCACACCTCACCGTGCGTGCAGACACCACACCTCACCGTGCGTGCAGACCCCACACCTCACCGTGCGTCCGGACACCACACCTCACCGTGCGTCCGGACACCACACCTCACCGTGCGTGCAGACACCACACCTCACCGTGCGTGCAGACACCACACCTCACCGTGCGTGCAGACCCCACACCTCACCGTGCGTCCGGACACCACACCTCACCGTGCGTGCAGACACCACACCTCACCGTGCGTGCAGACCCCACACCTCACCGTGCGTGCAGACACCACACCTCACCGTGCGTGCAGACCCCACACCTCACCGTGCGTGCAGACACCACACCTCACCGTGCGTGCAGACACCACACCTCACCGTGCGTGCAGACACCACACCTCACCGTGCGTACAGACACCACACCTCACCGTGCGTGCAGACACCACACCTCACCGTGAGGACAGCCGCAAGTTGGTTCACTACTCGAGTCTAGCCGGTGCCACTCACCTGAGCTGATGTGTTATATTCTAATCACATTATTTTCGACTGAGATTTGGCAATACTGAACTGTCTCACCGTTGCCATCCAATCCTCTGCTTCGCTAATCTGTAGGATCATATACCTAGTGAGGAGTACTAGGTGGATCATGTACCTGGTGAGGTGTACTAGGTGGATCATATACCTGGTGAGGAGTACTAGGTGGATCATGTACCTGGTGAGGAGTACTAGGTGGATCATGTATCTGGTGAGGAGTACTAGGTGGATCATGTACCTGGTGAGGAGTACTAGGTGGATCATGTATCTGGTGAGGAGTACTAGGTGGATCATGTACCTGGTGAGGAGTACGAGGTGGATCATGTACCTGGTGAGGAGTACTAGGTGGATCATGTACCTGGTGAGGAGTACTAGGTCATGTGGTATTGCCTGAGATACAGCGACGTGTCCACTCACAAGACATACACACAGGTAACCATGAGCAGTTCTGCCACAGTACTAACTGCTTCCGTACAATTATGGAATGAGAAAGTTAACCAACTAGAATTCTGGCTTCTAACATACCAAGACACCACAGACGTCGTCTTGAATGAGTTGTTGACCTGAAATAACTTATAACAGTTGTTACTTACATGACAATTTTGTTACTCACCAGCCGCTGAGCTGGCCACAATCACCCCCACAACAAACTGAAGGTCAGTGGTGAGAGGCGGGTTTACTTCCGAGAAGGTTAGAATCTTCGAAATCTTTTGTTATGAATGATGCGTTTTGGTGGTACAGTTACAGTGTACGTACACTGACCACACGTTCCTCCATGACAAAATCCAGACTAGCACCAGCGTCCGGACACCTCACAATGAGCAGTGTTGATAGTATGTTATTGTGTGGGATTCTGAGTGTAGCACTCTCAACTCCAGAAACTGCAGGGTCTGTCAACGTACTGGCAGAGGTTTGTAATTACAGGAAACTTGTAATAACAGTCATAATGATCAGTTGAGATCCTAAGCCATGCCATCCGAACACCCGCTGAAATTAATGGTAAAAGAACAGTAGGGACGCTGCTGGCCTTCCCTCAGTTCACAAGGACATTAGGAAAGGGTTCATCCTGTGTACCGCTGACACATTACATTCACTTGTCGCTGTTTGCATTGTGTAGAGCGCTACTGGCTCGGTATATCGACGCACAAACCAAATTAAGCTTTATATAATAAAATATCAAAACTTGCCTGTAGAGTCTAGACATACCTGTTTTCCTTTGTCGTTTATCCACTCCAGTAAATACCGCAATGTGTCGTATGGATCCAACTAACAGAGTTTCACAAATATGTTAAGTTCATGTTTATCTAGAATTGTGGAACGAAATAATGCTTATGAGAGCCGTCCCACACAGGGTCAGACTCCTGTACCTCTACTTGATATCTGAACTCATTGTTTACCCTCAAAATGTAAAGAATTGTGATGCAGTTAAATAACGCACTTGTGTTAACAATCAAATTTCACTGATAACAGATCCCACAAGACATCTAACTAAAGCGTTAAAACAGGCAAGTTAACTTTCATGTTTTCATGTCTATTGGTTCTTATCATTACGCATAGTTCAATCTTACAATTTCCTCTCTTCCATAACCCTGCGGCTAACCATTTAACTAATATAGAAAGATCGGTTTTAAGAGTGAAAAAAAAAGGAAAATCTCATACTTTGGAATCGCTTAACAGCTGCAACAACCATTCAATTACGGTTGACCACACACCATGATCCTCAGCAACGCGCGTCCGTCTTCAAGCATATTATTACTCTTCTGTTAACTTAACAACTAGGTTAACAATACAAAACATCAAACTGCGCTCATTTGTAACTTAATGCAAACCATCACACTATGCACATTTCTAACAATGCAAAACATCAAACTACACGTTTCTATGTGCGAGACAGAAAGAAATACAACACATTATGACTACATGGCATGTAGGAGGACCCGCTGCCTGTGTGGAGGAGACAGTCATGGAGGGTCTGGGTTGCTAACTTGTCACGTCTCATGCACAGGGAACCACACACACACACACACAACACACACACAGTAACGAGCGGTTAACATATCAATGTCACAACTCCCAGATTTCAGGCCTTTTTCGTCCCCTACACCACAGCAGCACTTGCTATATTCCTTCTGTACACAATAATGTTGTTACTGTCACTGTCAATCCAGTATTTAATATGACGGCCCCTACCACTGTCGAGGGAGCCACGCACATCCCGTACCCTGATGCCTAGTCTGCAGTTGCTGACCATCATGCACACACAGTTTAACGTTTCGTAATTGTTTCCTGAGATTTTATTCTTTATTCTTTCTTGCTCATGTTGCAAGTGACTTAATCCTCTATCCACATTTTTATATGTAAGCATAAATGTATTTATGTACACACACACACACACACACACACACACACACACACACGTTCTGTATGCAAGCAGTCTACATAGATACATTGCCTGGTCCTGGACGGTGTGCCTCCTCAGAGCAGCCCTGACCCTAGACTGTACACCAAGAGCGCCACTAAACAGCTGGGGCTTATAACTGATCACTCCAGCTAGACTAGTTGGCGTAAGTTAGGCTGTACTGTTAACCTTCACTAACTGGTTACAGTAAATTAGGTTAAGCTTCATCGTCTGCCTTCACTACCTAGTTGGAAGGACTAGATTGCATCGTCTACCATCGCTAACTAGTTGGAAAGCGTTGGATTAAACTGTATCGTCTCCCTTCGTTAACTGGATAGCGTAAATCATGTTAGGCTACATCATCTACCTTCGTTAACTGGATGGTGTAAGTCGTTTGACTACATCATCTACCTTCGTTAACTGGATGGTGTAAGTCGTTAGGCTACATCATCTACCTTCGTTAACTGGATGGTGTAAGTCGTTAGGCTACATCATCTACCTTCACTAACCAGTTGATGTATGTTAGGTTAAGCTGTATTGTAAATCAAGCTGTATCGTCTACCTACGCTAAATGGCACAGGAGTAAGTTAGGTTACGCTGTATCGTCTACCTTCGCTAATAAATCACTGCTTAACTGATAAGGTCTGGATGCGGAAGGTTTTATCATAATGACGTTTTCTGGATCAAAGACTGAGAGTGACAATAAAATCAATATAGAGGAAAGAGAGAGCAGAGCGGCGTAACACGAAGATGAGCGACCAAACTGAGGGCGGGTACGTGCCCAGGCTAACCAAGGACTGACCTGGAAGTGACGTGAAGCTCCTGACGGTGTTGGCCCGCCTGGGCAGGGAGGAGCGGCCCTTCGACAGCTTCCTGTACAACCGTAGCATATAACGTGGAGGACGGGGGGGCCTACCGTAACCCCCGGGGCCCCCCTCATTGGTGGGAACACGTAGCACCTGACGAAGGGTCTCCACCAATACCCCTGGAGCCGCCACCTCCTTGTCACGGATTCCGTGGTGGCCGCCGTTTACGCCCACGGCCGCCCACACCACACACAGCAAGCACGCCCACCCTACCATCGTCACGGATGTGGGCCCCAACACTGGCACATCTCAACACACGTTAAAAACACAAATTCCCTCGTCACCAGATCAGTTACCTAACCTAGCACAATGAGAGCGGGGCTTGCGGTACTGGTGACAACTGACTGTATCATACCACGACCAGCGACTGTCACTAAAGTAACTAACGCATGTAACGCACAGGGCAGGAGGGACTGCAGCGAGCACGCCACTGAGGCGTCAGGTCTGGGGAGCGTCAGTAGCCACCACCACCGGCGTCTGGAGGTACACTGAGCATCTCGTTTGGCCGGAGCCTCGAGAGGAACAGGGGGCGGGACCGCCACCAAGAGGCGGAGCCTCGCCTCTTGTTACAGTCTTTGTTCGTGAACATAACTTGTGACAACTATATCGTAACGAGAACAACCTCAAAACAGATGCTGAAGACCTGGCAACTATAAAGTTAACCATGATGAGCTTTGCCTCAAGAAACACCAAAACAACGTGTCCAAAACAACGTAATTGCACCTGGCATTGTGACACTGTCATAACCATATGAACTTTGGTTACAGTAAACCTTGACCCTGGGTAGTTCATGTGTCAACTGTTCTTCACCCAACTGACATAAACGGTCTCACCTAACTGAGCCTCATAAACCTAACTGAGGCTCAAACCTAACTGAGCCTCACAGACCTGAGTGAGGGTCAGCTTACTAAGGGTTATAACTTGTCTGAGGATCATAACAGTCGTGGTTGCAGAACCAAAGATATCAAAAATTTGCCACTTCACTGAACCTGATAATTTGAAGATATTTTCGCAAAATTTGTTTGCGATGCCGTAAGTTGTGGACGCTATATCATGCTACTCCCTAATTCTATTTATAAGGCCTCTCACAACCCTCGCAGCTGTAACAACTGTATAACTCCTCACAACTCTCGCAGCTGTAACTGCTGTACAACCTCTTACGACTCTCCCAGCTGCAGCAGCTGTATAATTTTAACGCTCACCATAATTAACATACTTGGAATCACTGCGTCGTTAACGTTCTCGGAAAGCCTACGTCACATGAAGAGCTCTTTCTTATAGCTTCAACATTGAAGTCTTTCATGTGTCTATATATATATGAAGACGAGCATTCTGATAATAACTTAGGACAAGGATACATACACGATTCATCCTTGTATCGAGGACGTAAATCATAGTTTGTTAGGAGTCGAGTGAGTCCACCTAGAGACGTAAACTCCCTCAAGTTTAACCTTGATATCTGGCCCAGTTTCGCCTCACCGAAATCTGTGCTTGCTTTCCTTTTTATGAATATCATTTCTGAACTGTTCACGAGGGCTGGCTGCCTGTGTGTCCCCCACCATCTGTTTGACAATGTAATGACGTACGAGGCACTACGTCACATGATAACTGTGTGCCAACTCAAGGATGATGATGATGATAATGATGAGCAGCTGTGAGGAACATATCACATCCGCAGCTGAACTTGGAAATGTCGCCTCACGTCTCTCCTCGCACCTTGAAACTGACTTTTTTTTTTAAGAGCAAGTTATTCTCATCTCAAACTTTTAGGTTCCTCTTCTTTCTTCTTATATATCTCCCGGCCAGTTCGTGTTTCAGTTCAACTGACCCCCTTGATGGGGATCCGTGGGTGTATCCTTCGTACAGACACAGAGGGAAAGTATTACCTGAGTATGTGGTCTGATCCACTGGAGGTGTGGTGTGGCGCACGGCTGTGGGCTGCTGCCATCACGCCTCCCTCACCTGGGTACTCACTCCTACCCGCCAGCCTCCCTCACCTCACCTTCAGTTTAGGATCATCGCATCGTTGTACTCCCACCTTTGTTGTTTTGTTACTATTACAAAGAATCTATTTAACACAGGTTCTGTCATCTTTATTCCCCCAGGCTCATGTTCTTATTGTCCCCCCCCCCCCCACCCCCTTACGTCTGGACGTGAGGCACCGTAGCCTAGCCTGGACCTGCTCGCGTATCACTCCACCTCTGTAGCTGCTATACTGAGGCAGACAATGAAGCTGATGTGATCTCTCTCTCTCTCTCTCTCTCTCTCTCTCTCTCTCTCTCTCTCTCTCTCTCTCTCTCTCTCTCTCTCTCTCTCTCTAACTGTAATCATTTATTTCGTCTTCCACTGGGGTTAGCGTCCCATGGAGTAAGTGTGCCACTGTGCATACCCCTGCTCTCACTACAGTACTCCCTCTGCCTTACCTACACAAATCTTGAACCATACATCATCAGCTGGCAGTGTGAGGAGGGGTGTCTGCTTACGTCACACTACTGTCTTCATCACAATCAGTGGGAATCAATCCACGTTGAAAAGGTGAGTAAATCTAGTGGGTTCATCATGAGGTAATGTACACAACATTTGACAATATGGATGTTCCCGTCTGCAACACGCATCTTTGTCTAGAGAAATCAAACACTAAACAAACATGTAATGACGGACAGACAACCTCCCAGCCATGTCTACGCCAGTCCTAACCTCCCAGCCATGTCTACGCCAGTCCTAACCTCGCAGCCGTATCTACGCCAGTCCTAACCTTCCAGGCGTATCTACGCCTATTTTACACACCCGACCAACCCACATCTAAATTTGACCCGTCTATTTTTGTTTTGAAAATAATGTTGATAGTTTTATTAACACTTGTTGACGTTAGTAACTTTATGGGTTATGAATATCTTCGCGTCATTCTTAACGACAAAGTACAGAACTGAACATTTGTGGGCCTAACTGAAGGAGCCACTGTAGACCATCAAGCCTCAGTTGACGTGTTCAGAAATGTGATCCTGGGTCATGGTGTGTATGTGGGTGGTCTGGTGGGCCACACCAGGGAGGTCTGGCCCACCAGACCAGGGAAGGTCTGACCCACCAGACCAGGGGAGGTCTGACCCACCAGACCAGGGGAGGTCTGACCCACCAGACCAGGGAGGTCTGACCCACCAGGACATCATGCAGTGGTCTGAATGACAACAACAACTGTTTATCATTACACACTGGGTCACCAGGTGTGTTGAGGCAGGACTTGATGTTTGTGTTGTGTGATGTGTTCGTGTACTGAGTCATCAAGTGTATAACTTGTGTGTCCAATCATTAGTTAGTTTGTACGTCATGATTTGTCATCTCTGTAACATAACATGAGGAATCTAGGCGCTCCTATCTGGCCCAGCTGACTTACCCAACAAAATGATCATAACAAAATCTGTAACATCAATTACCGAAACTCAGCCACTACAGAGACCATTGTAACTCACTGTAGTGATCTACAGAGACCATTGTAACTCACTGTAATGATCTACAGAGACCATTGTAACTCACTGTAGTGATCTACAAAGACCATTGTAACTCACTGTAGTGATCTACAGAGAGCATTGTAACTCACTGTAATGATCTACAGAGACCATTGTAACTCACTGTAGTGATCTACAAAGACCATTGTAACTCACTGTAATGATCTACAGAGAGCATTGTAACTCACTGTAATGATCTACAGAGACCATTGTAACTCACTGTAGTGATCTACAAAGACCATTGTAACTCACTGTAGTGATCTACAGAGACCATTGTAACTCACTGTAGTGATCTACAGAGACCATTGTAACTCACTGTAATGATCTACAGAGACCATTGTAACTCACTGTAGTGATCTACAAAGACCATTGTAACTCACTGTAGTGATCTACAGAGAGCATTGTAACTCACTGTAATGATCTACAGAGAGCATTGTAACTCACTGTAATGATCTACAGAGACCATTGTAACTCACTGTAGTGATCTACAAAGACCATTGTAACTCACTGTAGTGATCTACAGAGACCATTGTAACTCACTGTAGTGATCTACAAAGACCATTGTAACTCACTGTAGTGATCTACAAAGACCATTGTAACTCACTGTAGTGATCTACAGAGACCATTGTAACTCACTGTAGTGATCTACAGAGACCATTGTAACTCACTGTAATGATCTACAGAGACCATTGTAACACACTGTAGTGATCTACAAAGACCATTGTAACTCACTGTAGTGATCTACAGAGAGCATTGTAACTCACTGTAATGATCTACAGAGAGCATTGTAACTCACTGTAATGATCTACAGAGACCATTGTAACTCACTGTAGTGATCTACAAAGACCATTGTAACTCACTGTAGTTATCTACAGAGAGCATTGTAACTCACTGTAATGATCTACAGAGACCATTGTAACTCACTGTAGTGATCTACAAAGATCATTGTAACTCACTGTAGTGATCTACAGAGACCATTGTAACTCACTGTAGTGATCTACAAAGACCATTGTAACTCACTGTAGTGATCTACAGAGACCATTGTAACTCACTGTAATGATCTACAGAGACCATTGTAACTCACTGTAGTGATCTACAAAGACCACTGTAACTCACTGTAGTGATCTACAGAGACCATTGTAACTCACTGTAGTGATCTACAAAGACCATTGTAACTCACTGTAGTGATCTACAAAGACCATTGTAACTCACTGTAGTGATCTACAAAGACCATTGTAACTCACTGTAGTGATCTACAGAGACCATTGTAACTCACTGTAGTGATCTACAAAGACCATTGTAACTCACTGTAGTGATCTACAGAGAGCATTGTAACTCACTGTAATGATCTACAGAGACCATTGTAACTCACTGTAGTGATCTACAAAGACCATTGTAACTCACTGTAGTGATCTACAGAGAGCATTGTAACTCACTGTAATGATCTACAAAGACCATTGTAACTCACTGTAATGATCTACAACATCTTGTGCTTCATAACACCTCGCTACCGAACTACAACAGCTGAACCACATCGTCATTTCCACACACACACACACACCTACAAACTAACGCCTCACACAAGACACTACACGTTGAGATCACAACCATAATGTTAAGTTTGGTGATCAACATGGTCACTGCGGCGAGGCAGCTGCCTCCCTCGTGCCTCTATCTGTGGTCACCTCCGGCGAGGCAGCTGCCTCCCTCGTGCCTCCACCTGTGGTCACCTCAACCTCGTACTGAACAACTGATAATTACTCAATAAATTGACACCATCTGGACGTGGCGCGGGACCATCTGCCTCACAGTGGGCACACACCACCTAGCACGCTAGGCTCCTGCTCTGACACACACACACACACACACACACACACACACACCTGACGCCACTCCTCACATTTACAGTCGCTCTGACGTCATCATCACTCCATAGTAATGGTGTAATAATAATAATAATAATAATAATAATAATAATAATAATAATAATGATAATGAAATAATGATGATAGTAATATGATAATAATGATAATGATGATAATGATGATAATGATAATAATAATGACAATAATAATAATGATAATAATGATAATAATAATGATAATAATGATAATAATAATGACAATAATAATAATGATAATAATGATAATAATAATGATAATAATGATAATAATAATGACAATAATAATAATGATAATAATGATAATAATAATGATAATAATGATAATAATAATGACAATAATAATAATGATAATAATGATAATAATAATGATAATAATGATAATAATGATAATGATGATAATAATGACGATAATAATAATGATAATAATGATAATAATAATGATAATAATGATAATAATGACAATAATAATAATGATAATAATAATGATAATAATGATAATAATGATAATGATGATAATGATAATAATGATAATAATAATGTGAATGTCTGGGGAGTAAAGTCAGGGGTTAGTGAGAGGACAAGAGCAAGGGAAGGAGTAGCAATACTCCTGAAACAGGAGTTGTGGGAGTATGTGATAGAGTGTAAGAAAGTAAATTCTCGATTAATATGGGTAAAACTGAAAGTTGATGGAGAGAGGTGGTTGATTATTGGTGCATATGCACCTGGGCATGAGAAGAAAGATCAAGAGAGGCAAGTGTTTTGGGAGCAGCTGAATGAGTGTGTTAGTGGTTTTGATGCACGAGACCGGGTCATAGTGATGGGTGATTTGAATGCAAAGGTGAGTAATGTGGCAGTTGAGGGAATAATTGGTATACATGGGGTGTTCGGTGTTGTAAATGGAAATGGTGAAGAGCTTGTAGATTTATGTGCTGAAAAAGGACTGATGATTGGGAATACCTGGTTTAAAAAGCGAGATATACATAAGTATACTTATGTAAGTAGGAGAGATGGCCAGAGAGCGTTATTGGATTACGTGTTAATTGACAGGCGTGCGAAAGAGAGACTTTTGGATGTTAATGTGCTGAGAGGTGCAACTGGAGGGATGTCTGATCATTATCTTGTGGAGGCTAAGGTGAAGATTTGTATGGGTTTTCAGAAAAGAAGAGTGAATGTTGGGGTGAAGAGGGTGGTGAGAGTAAGTGAGCTTGAGAAGGAGACCTGTGTGAGGAAGTACCAGGAGAGACTGAGTACAGAATGGAAAAAGGTGAGAACAATGGAAGTAAGGGGAGTGGGGGAGGAATGGGATGTATTTAGGGAATCAGTGATGGATTGCGCAAAAGATGCTTGTGGCATGAGAAGAGTGGGAGGTGGGTTGATTAGAAAGGGTAGTGAGTGGTGGGATGAAGAAGTAAGAGTATTAGTGAAAGAGAAGAGAGAGGCATTTGGACGATTTTTGCAGGGAAAAAATGCAATTGAGTGGGAGATGTATAAAAGAAAGAGACAGGAGGTCAAGAGAAAGGTGCAAGAGGTGAAAAAAAGGGCAAATGAGAGTTGGGGTGAGAGAGTATCATTAAATTTTAGGGAGAATAAAAAGATGTTCTGAAAGGAGGTAAATAAAGTGCGTAAGACAAGGGAGCAAATGGGAACTCCGGTGAAGGGCGCAAGTGGGGAGGTGATAACAAGTAGTGGTGATGTGAGAAGGAGATGGAGTGAGTATTTTGAAGGTTTGTTGAATGTGTTTGATGATAGAGTGGCAGATATAGGGTGTTTTGGTCGAGGTGGTGTGCAAAGTGAGAGGGTTAGGGAAAATGATTTGGTAAACAGAGAAGAGGTAGTGAAAGCTTTGCGGAAAATGAAAGCCGGCAAGGCAGCAGGTTTGGATGGTATTGTAGTGGAATTTATTAAAAAAGGGGTGACTGTATTGTTGACTGGTTGGTAAGGTTATTTAATGTATGTATGACTCATGGTGAGGTGCCTGAGGATTGGCGGAATGCGTGCATAGTGCCATTGTACAAAGGCAAAGGGGATAAGAGTGAGTGCTCAAATTACAGAGGTATAAGTTTGTTGAGTATTCCTGGTAAATTATATGGGAGGGTATTGATTGAGAGGATGAAGGCATGTACAGAGCATCAGATTGGGGAAGAGCAGTGTGGTTTCAGAAGTGGTAGAGGATGTGTGGATCAGGTGTTTGCTTTGAAGAATGTATGTGAGAAATACTTAGAAAAGCAAATGGATTTGTATGTAGCATTTATGGATCTGGAGAAGGCATATGATAGAGTTGATAGAGATGCTCTGTGGAAGGTATTAAGAATATATGGTGTGGGAGGAAAGTTGTTAGAAGCAGTGAAAAGTTTTTATCGAGGATGTAAGGCATGTGTACGTGTAGGAAGAGAGGAAAGTGATTGGTTCTCAGTGAATGTAGGTTTGCGGCAGGGGTGTGTGATGTCTCCATGGTTGTTTAATTTGTTTATGGATGGGGTTGTTAGGGAGGTAAATGCAAGAGTTTTGCAAAGAGGGGCAAGTATGAAGTCTGTTGGGGATGAGAGAGCTTGGGAAGTGAGTCAGTTGTTGTTCGCTGATGATACAGCGCTGGTGGCTGATTCATGTGAGAAACTGCAGAAGCTGGTGACTGAGTTTGGAAAAGTGTGTGGAAGAAGAAAGTTAAGAGTAAATGTGAATAAGAGCAAGGTTATTAGGTACAGTAGGGTTGAGGGTCAAGTCAATTGGGAGGTGAGTTTGAATGGAGAAAAACTGGAGGAAGTGAAGTGTTTTAGATATCTGGGAGTGGATCTGGCAGCGGATGGAACCATGGAAGCGGAAGTGGATCATAGGGTGGGGGAGGGGGCGAAAATTCTGGGGGCCTTGAAGAATGTGTGGAAGTCGAGAACATTATCTCGGAAAGCAAAAATGGGTATGTTTGAAGGAATAGTGGTTCCAACAATGTTGTATGGATGCGAGGCGTGGGCTATGGATAGAGTTGTGCGCAGGAGGATGGATGTGCTGGAAATGAGATGTTTGAGGACAATGTGTGGTGTGAGGTGGTTTGATCGAGTGAGTAACGTAAGGGTAAGAGAGATGTGTGGAAATAAAAAGAGCGTGGTTGAGAGAGCAGAAAAGGGTGTTTTGAAGTGGTTTGGGCACATGGAGAGGATGAGTGAGGAAAGATTGACCAAGAGGATATATGTGTCAGAGGTGGAGGGAACGAGGAGAAGAGGGAGACCAAATTGGAGGTGGAAAGATGGAGTGAAAAAGATTTTGTGTGATCGGGGCCTGAACATGCAGGAGGGTGAAAGGAGGGCAAGGAATAGAGTGAATTGGAGCGATGTGGTTTACCGGGGTTGACGTGCTGTCAGTGGATTGAAGCAGGGCATGTGAAGCGTCTGGGGTAAACCATGGAAAGCTGGGTAGGTATGTATATTTGCGTGTGTGGACGTATGTATATACATGTGTATGGGGGGGGGGGGGGTTGGGCCATTTCTTTCGTCTGTTTCCTTGCGCTACCTCGCAAACGCGGGAGACAGCGACAAAATATAATAAATAAAAAAAAATAATGACAATAATAATAATGATAATAATGATAATAATAATGATAATAATGATAATAATAATAATGATAATAATGATAACAATAGTAATAATAATAATGATAATGATGATAACAATAATAATGATAATAATAATTGCAATAATGATAACAACAATAAAGATGTATTGACTGCAATAGCCACAGGCGAAAATATGAAATCTCTACACTAACGATGTCACTGGGTTATAACAACACAAGTGTTGAACTGCTGCTCAGGGACGAGGGATCTCTGACAGCAGCAGGTGAAGATGGCGGAGTTGGTGTTGTAGCTACGTCCCAAACTGTACAATGATGGTTACTTGATCCCTGGAGGGATGTGGGAGGACACGTATCTTGAAGACTTACTGTTGCTGTGATCAACAAGTAAACATACACTCATGGCTGACGTCAAGAAACATCCAACATGATTAACGATAAGAAAATGTACGTACTTCACCCTAGATAACCAGCTAGCTACGTACATCTTCCGTCTTATCTACGTACGTACTTCACCCTAGATAACCAGCTAGCTACGTACATCTTAAGTCTTATCTACGTACGTACTTCACCCTAGATAACCAGCTAGCTACGTACATCTTCCGTCTTATTTGTGTTTCCTGTAATATTTGTATAAGCTTATGATGAACGGACGCACTGCATCAAACCTGTGATGATGTTTGGTCTGGGCAGTGATGTTTGGTCTGGGCAGTGATGTTTGGTCTGTTCAGGGATGTTTGGTCTGTTCAGGGATGTTTGGTCTGGTCAGTGATGTTTGGTCTGGTCAGTGATGTTTGGTCTGGGCAGTGATGTTTGGTCTGTTCAGGGATGTTTGGTCTGTTCAGGGATGTTTGGTCTGGTCAGTGATGTTTGGTCTGGGCAGTGATGTTTGGTCTGGTCAGTGATGTTTGGTCTGGGCAGTGATGTTTGGTCTGTTCAGGGATGTTTGGTCTGTTCAGGGATGTTTGGTCTGGGCAGTGATGTTTGGTCTGGGCAGTGATGTTTGGTCTGGTCAGTGATGTTTGGTCTGGGCAGTGATGTTTGGTCTGTTCAGGGATGTTTGGTCTGTTCAGGGATGTTTGGTCTGGGCAGTGATGTTTGGTCTGGTCAGTGATGTTTGGTCTGGGCAGTGATGTTTGGTCTGTTCAGGGATGTTTGGTCTGTTCAGGGATGTTTGGTCTGGGCAGTGATGTTTGGTCTGGGCAGTGATGTTTGGTCTGGTCAGTGATGTTTGGTCTGGGCAGTGATGTTTGGTCTGTTCAGGGATGTTTGGTCTGTTCAGGGATGTTTGGTCTGGTCAGTGATGTTTGGTCTGGTCAGGGATGTTTGGTCTGGGCAGTGATGTTTGGTCTGGTCAGTGATGTTTGGTCTGGTCTGTGATGTTTGGTCTGGGCAGTGATGTTTGGTCTGGTCAGTGATGTTTGGTCTGGGCAGTGATGTTTGGTCTGGGCAGTGATGTTTGGTCTGGTCAGTGATGTTTGGTCTGGTCTGTGATGTTTGGTCTGGACAGTGATGTTTGGTCTGGTCAGTGATGTTTGGTTTGGGCAGTGATGTTTGGTCTGGGCAGTGATGTTTGGTCTGGGCAGTGATGTTTGGTCTGGTCAGGGATGTTTGGTCTGGTCAGGGATGTTTGGTCTGGTCAGGGATGTTTGGTCTGGGCAGTGATGTTTGGTCTGGTCTGTGATGTTTGGTCTGGGCAGTGATGTTTAGCCTGGTCAGTGATGTTTGGTCTGGTCTGTGAGAGATAGTTACTATGAGGTTTGGGTTAATATCAATATATATGCGATGATATGAGTTAAATGAGGCATTTGATGAAGATGTTATTGGTCAAGATTATATTGATTTACGTCATCAATAAACCACAGAATGACTCATTAACATACAACCAGCGGGTCAGAGCTTGGTCTGTGTACGACAACCCACCACCTAACGTAGTCCATAAATGTTCATCTCGTAACTGAATGAAATTTGATACCAATTTTCGATAACTGATAGAAGTTGTATAATTGATAACGTATAAATTATAATATTTCTGCTTCACGTCTAGACAGTGTCCACAGCGGAGGCATATATGGTTAGCGAGGCCATATTTGCCAGCTTCGACGGTTGCTGACGCCACCTTCCCGCCGTCTTAATGGCTATATTTACCCAGTAATTCTCCGTGTGATGGCATGGCGTTGTTGTCCTGAACAATGATGAAGTTTTCAAACGCTGGCATTATTCATTAGCATTAATCACAGCCGCGGCCACCACACACAACAACACTAAACTTTATCTAACGCATTCCTCACATCTTGCTGTTCTACGCCAACCTCCTGACGTTTTCTTACTCTCTCTCTCTCTCTCTCTCTCTCTATATATATATATATATATATATATATATATATATATATATATATATATATATATATATATATATTTATCGAGGATGTAAGGCATGTGTACGTGTAGGAAGAGAGGAAAGTGATTGGTTCTCAGTGAATGTAGGTTTGCGGCAGGGGTGTGTGATGTCTCCATGGTTGTTTAATTTGTTTATGGATGGGGTTGTTAGGGAGGTAAATGCAAGAGTTTTGGAAAGAGGGGCAAGTATGAAGTCTGTTGGGGATGAGAGAGCTTGGGAAGTGAGTCAGTTGTTGTTCGCTGATGATACAGCGCTGGTGGCTGATTCATGTGAGAAACTGCAGAAGCTGGTGACTGAGTTTGGTAAAGTGTGTGGAAGAAGAAAGTTAAGAGTAAATGTGAATAAGAGCAAGGTTATTAGGTACAGTAGGGTTGAGGGTCAAGTCAATTGGGAGGTGAGTTTGAATGGAGAAAAACTGGAGGAAGTGAAGTGTTTTAGATATCTGAGAGTGGATCTGGCAGCGGATGGAACCATGGAAGCGGAAGTGGATCATAGAGTGGGGGAGGGGGCGAAAATTCTGGGGGCCTTGAAGAATGTGTGGAAGTCGAGAACATTATCTCGGAAAGCAAAAATGGGTATGTTTGAAGGAATAGTGGTTCCAACAATGTTGTATGGTTGCGAGGCGTGGGCTATGGATAGAGTTGTGCGCAGGAGGATGGATGTGCTGGAAATGAGATGTTTGAGGACAATGTGTGGTGTGAGGTGGTTTGATCGAGTAAGTAACGTAAGGGTAAGAGAGATGTGTGGAAATAAAAAAAAGCGTGGTTGAGAGAGCAGAAGAGGGTGTTTTGAAGTGGTTTGGGCACATGGAGAGAATGAGTGAGGAAAGATTGACCAAGAGGATATATGTGTCGGAGGTGGAGGGAACGAGGAGAAGAGGGAGACCAAATTGGAGGTGGAAAGATGGAGTGAAAAAGATTTTGTGTGATCGGGGCCTGAACATGCAGGAGGGTGAAAGGAGGGCAAGGAATAGAGTGAATTGGAGCGATGTGGTATACCGGGGTTGACGTGCTGTCAGTGGATTGAATCAAGGCATGTGAAGCGTCTGGGGTAAACCATGGAAAGCTGTGTAGGTATGTATATTTGCGTGTGTGGACGTATGTATATACATGTGTATGGGGGGGGGTTGGGCCATTTCTTTCGTCTGTTTCCTTGCGCTACCTCGCAAACGCGGGAAACAGCGCCAAAGTATAATAAAAAAAAATAAATATATATATATATATATATATATATATATATATATATATATATATATATATATATATATATATATATATATAAAAGGTGAGAACAAAGGAGGTAAGGGGAGTGGGGGAGGAATGGGATGTATTTAGGGAAGCAGTGATGGCTTGCGCAAAAGATGCTTGTGGCATGAAAAGAGTAGGAGGTGGGTTGATTAGAAAGGGTAGTGAGTTGTGGGATGAAGAAGTAAGATTATTAGTGAAAGAGAAGAGAGAGGCATTTGGACGATTTTTGCAGGGAAAAAATGCAATTGAGTGGGAGATGTATAAAAGAAAGAGACAGGAGGTCAAGAGAAAGGTGCAAGAGGTGAAAAAGAGGGCAAATGAGAGTTGGGGTGAGAGATTATCATTAAATTTTAGGGAGAATAAAAAGACGTTTTGGAAGGAGGTAAAGAAAGTGCGTAAGACAAGGGAGCAAATGGGAACTTCAGTGAAGGGGGCTAATGGGGAGGTGATAACAAGTAGTGGTGATGTGAGAAGGAGATGGAGTGAGTATTTTGAAGGTTCGTTGAATGTGTTTGATGATAGATTGTCAGATATAGGGTGTCTTGGTCGAGGTGGTGTGCAAAGTGAGAGGGTTAGGGAGAATGATTTGGTAATCAGAGAAGAGGTAGTAAAAGCTTTGCGGAAGATGAAAGCCGGCAAGGCAGCGGGTTTGGATGGTATTGCAGTGGATATATATATATATATATATATATATATATATATATATATATATATATATATATATATATATATATATATATATATGTATATATATATATATATATATATATATATAAGGTTCAGTTTGTATATGACAAATTGGCTGTATAAAGTATTTATCATAATAATAATTATTATTATTATTATTATCATTATTATTATTATTATTATTATTATTATTATTATTATTATTATTATTATTATTATCGTTATTATTGTTATTATTATTATTATCATCATCATTATTATTATTGCTGTTGTTATTATTACAAAATGTCGAAGTCTTGGAAGTTCCGTAGTTTGAAAAACTTGAATTCAAGAAAAATATTGTTAAGGTCAGGATACTGTCAAGCTAAATAACTGAGTGGTATGATAATGAGAGAGAGAGAGAGAGAGAGAGAGAGAGAGAGAGAGAGAGAGAGAGAGAGAGAGAGAGAGAGAGAGAGAGAGAGAGAGAGAGAGAGAGAGAGAGAGAGAGAGAGAGTTATATGTCTAACAACAAGCAGAAGGCATAAAGAACATATTTTTTTAATCAAAGTATAATTCCTGGGAACATACAAAAAAATGTTAAATGAAAAATAAGAAAAATACATATTCCTGAGTGCAACACCAGAGACAATATGAAACACAAGTGGGATGACTGAGTACATGAGTGGGGTGACTCACTACATGAGTGGGGTGACTCACTACATGAGTGGGGTGACTCACTACATGAGTGGGGTGACTCACTACATGAGTGGGGTGACTGACTACATGAGTGGGGTGACTGACTACATGAGTGGGGTGACTCACTACATGAGTGGGGTGACTCACTACATGAGTGGGGTGACTCACTACATGAGTGGGGTGACTCACTACATGAGTGGGGTGACTCACTACATGAGTGGGGTGACTTACCACATGAATGGGGTGACTGACTACATGAGTGGGGTGACTGACTACATGAGTGACTTACCACATGAGTGGGGTGACTTACTACATGAATGGAGTGACTGACTACATGAGTGGGGTGACTGACTACATGAGTGACTTACCACATGAGTGGGGTGACTTACTACATGAGTGGCGTGACTTACCACATGAGTGGGGTGACTGACTACATGAGTGACTTACCACATGAGTGGGGTGACTTACTACATGAATGGAGTGACTGACTACATGAGTGGGGTGACTGACTACATGAGTGACTTACCACATGAGTGGGGTGACTTACCACATGAATGGAGTGACTGACTACATAAGTGGGGTGACTGACTACATGAGTGACTTACCACATGAGTGGGGTGACTTATTACATGAGTGGCGTGACTTACCACATGAGTGGGGTGACTCACTACATGAGTGACGTGACTTACCACATGAGTGGGGTGACTTACCACATGAGTGGGATGACTCACTACATGAGTGGGGTGACTGACTACTGGAACATTTCAAAGATATGGTTGAAGTCAGTCGATCATGAATTGATAAACATCGAAAAGAAGTCGCGGCTGTGACGTCAGCATGATGTGACGTCACCATGCTGTGTGTTTTGTTTATAGATGCGGGGTGGGGGGTGAGGGGGGGGGTGCCAGTCTTGGAGGAAGAGGCGAGGATGAGAGGACCTGGGAAGTGAGTTAGGTGTTGTTTGCTGATGACGCAGCACTGGTGGCTGATTTTAGTGAGAAACTGCAGAAGTTGGTGACTGATTTGGAAGGATGTGTTTAGAATGAAGTTGATAGTAAATGTGAACATAAGCAAGGTTCTCAGATTCAGCAGTGAAAAGAAACATGTTAGTTGGATTATGAGTTTGAATGGAGAAAATCGACAGGAAGTGGGGTATGTTAGACACCTAGGAACGGAGAATGTAAGATAATAAACCACAGGAGCTCGGGAGTCATGTGGTGGGTGAGGGGTCGAAGATCCTGTCCACGTGGGGTCGAAGATCCTGTCCACGTTGAGGAGTGTGAGGAAGGAGAGGCCATCAGGACATGATCGGTGACGGCAGAGATGAGCATGTGTCATGGTACAGCAGTCCGACGGCGGTGTGTTGTGGTTGTGAGGCGTGGGTTATAGATAGGGTTGTGTGGAAGAAGGTGGACGTGCTGGAAATGAGATGTTTGAGGACAATATGTGGTGTGAGGTGGTTTGATCGAGTAAGTGATAATAGGGTAAGAGAGATGTGTGGTAATAAAAAGTGTGGTTGAGAGAGCAGAAGAGGGTGTTTTGAAATGGTTTGGTCACATGGAGAGAATGAGTGAGGAAAGATTGACCAAGAAGATATATGTGTCAGAGGTGGAGGGAACGAGGAAAAGTGGGAGACCAAATTGGAGGTGGAAGGATGGAGTGAAAAAGATTTTGAGCATTTAGGTCCTGAATATGGAGGACAGAGTAAGATGTGCACAGGGTAGAATGATGTGGTACAGAGGGGGCGACGTGCTGTCAACAGAACGAACTAGAACGTACGAAGTGGTCAGGAGGAATGACGCTAAGGTGGTGGTTGTGGAGAGAAGCTGTGCTGGTTTCTGTGCATTATATCTGAAACCTTCAAACTGGATGAGATAATGAGGCGCTACCTCGTTAAAGTAGGAACAGGTGTAAAACAAGTATATTAAAAAATCAGATAATGAAAGTTTTTGTAAGAAAATAATAATGTTGTATTTTATGTAGACAAGTGTTGTAGTGGCGCTCACACAATATCTAAGACAGCCACAACCACTGGGTCAACCACTTGTTTGCTTACAGCCAGTCAACCAATATTACAACCCCAACTATACCATGTGACAACCCCATCTATACCATGTGACAACCCCATCTATACCATGTGACAACCCCATCTATACCATGTGACAACCCCATATCAGGTATCTTGTTATTAACAATAAAATGTTGTGGCATTTCTCGCAGGTTCAGCTTAGACCGAAGCCTAAAAGATTATTTTTTTTTTATCACATTTTCAGACACAGTTCTGGTGTGTGTGCTAATGTTTGGGGGTCCTGCCTGGCGCGTAGGTACGACGGTTGTGTACGTACAAAATGTGAAGGAATGCGTTGTACATCCTTCATGATGTATCAGTCATTACAGATCACCAGTTGTACATCCTTCATGATGTACCAGTCATTACAGATCACCAGTTGTACATCCTTCATGATGTACCAGTCATTACAGATCACCAGTTGTACATCCTTCATGATGTACCAGTCATTACAGATCACCAGTTGTACATCCTTCATGATGTACCAGTCATTACAGATCACCAGTTGTACATCCTTCATGATGTACCAGTCATTACAGATCACCAGTAAGTTGGTCAGTAAACAATCATCTTCCACGATTTACTTTAGAGATGAAATAAGACATAATGGAACTTAACCAATACTTTCTCGTGCCGGAAGGTAGACATATAGTCTACGTAAATTACAGATGTTAACTTGATACTTCTCTCTGAAGTGAACCACTCGGTCTGATGACCCAGGATTATAATTGATGAACTTAATTATCCTTCAAAATCAAACGTAAACACGTCTCTGTATGTAGCAAGAATGTGGCTCAGAATGATGGGAAATGAACGACCAGCAGAACACACGCAGCTTCTTGTGATGACACCCACCACCTACTGACACAACCACGTGACGTCACCAGAAGTGATAACGCTGTATAGTGTTGTTATCATAACGATGGTGTACACAGTGAAGCTTCTAGTAACATTATGATAATGATGACGTAGTAGTGACGTCATAACCAAAACATGGAATGTCCTGAGGATGGCTATAGATGGTAGCACCAGCGGGCCCCCAGTCCTCACTACCTCCATGTACAGCTACGTCCATATCCTACATAATGACACGAAATATAACTTAATTCAACCTCGTTTGTTATTCATGTTTGTGTATCAGTACAGTTTACTGCTGTTAAAGATATGTTTACTGTTGCTTGTTCATTAATTTCATAAGGGGTTTTATTTAGCATGTTTACATCTTATTAGTTCCATATTTCAAACATTTTCATCTTCTAGTTTTGTTGTTTGTATTGTTGTTGTCTGTATCTTTATTCGTTACATGTGCACATAGTAGTACACTGATGTGTTTACCTCGTATCTTCAGATATCTTCTGATATGCTAATGTTTTGTAGTAATGCTCTCCAGTTTGGTTGTTGACTGTCCTAATATGTTCATACTTTGCAATAACTACTATGTTGTTGTTATTGTGTAGTTGTGCTAATCGTGAACATGTTCATGTTTTTCATTAATGTTTTGTGTTTATATTATTCGTGAATGTCTCGAGGATGCGAAGTACATTGTTATAACATTCATCTTAATAATAATAATTTGTCTTGTAATTGTCCATGAATGTATTCATATTTGCTCATGATTGCATTTTCATTTTGTTAATGTTTTCCACTATTTTTAGCACGTTCATATATATATATATATATATATATATATATATATATATATATATATATATATATATATTTTTTTTTTTTTTTTTTTCATACTATTTGCCATTTTCCGCGTTAGCGAGGTAGCGTTAAGAACAGAGAACTGGGCCTTAGAGAGAATATCCTCACCTGACCCCCTTCTCTGTTCCTTCTTTTGGAAAATTAAAAAAAAACAAGAAAGGGGAGGATTTCCAGCCCCCGCTCCCTCCCCTTTTAGTCGCCTTCTACGACACGCAGGGAATACGTGGGAAGTATTCTTTCTCCCCTATCCCCAGGGATATATATATATATATATATATATATATATATATATATATATATATATATATATATATATATATATATATATATATATATATATATATATATATATGAATGGGGAGGTGATAACAAGTAGTGGTGATGTGAGAAGGAGATGGAGTGAGTATTTTGAAGGTTTGTTGAATGTGTTTGATGATAGAGTGGCAGATATAGGGTGTTTTGGTCGAGGTGGTGTGCAAAGTGAGAGGGTTAGGGAAAATGATTTGGTAAACAGAGAAGAGGTAGTAAAAGCTTTGCAGAAGATGAAAGCCGGCAAGGCAGCAGGTTTGGATGGTATTGCAGTGGAATTTATTAAAAAAGGGGGTGACTGTATTGTTGACTGGTTGGTAAGGTTATTTAATGTATGTATGACTCATGGTGAGGTGCCTGAGGATTGGCGGAATGCGTGCATAGTGCCATTGTACAAAGGCAAAGGGGATAAGAGTGAGTGCTCAAACTACAGAGGTATAAGTTTGTTGAGTATTCCTGGTAAATTATATGGGAGGGTATTGATTGAGAGGGGGAAGGCATGTACAGAGCATCAGATTGGGGAAGAGCAGTGTGGTTTCAGAAGTGGTAGAGGATGTGTGTATCAGGTGTTTGCTTTGAAGAATGTATGTGAGAAATACTTAGAAAAGCAAATGGACTTGTATGTAGCATTTATGGATCTGGAGAAGGCATATGATAGAGTTGATAGAGATGCTCTGTGGAAGGTATTAAGAATATATGGTGTGGGAGGCAAGTTGTTAGAAGCAGTGAAAAGTTTTTATCGAGGATGTAAGGCATGTGTACGTGTAGGAAGGGAGGAAAGTGATTGGTTCTCAGTGAATGTAGGTTTGCGGCAGGGGTGTGTGATGTCTCCATGGTTGTTTAATTTGTTTGTGGATGGGGTTGTTAGGGAGGTGAATGCAAGAGTTTTGGAAAGAGGGGCAAGTATGAAGTCTGTTGGGGATGAGAGAGCTTGGGAAGTGAGTCAGTTGTTGTTCGCTGATGATACAGCGCTGGTGGCTGATTCATGTGAGAAACTGCAGAAGCTGGTGACTGAGTTTGGTAAAGTGTGTGAAAGAAGAAAGTTAAGAGTAAATGTGAATAAGAGCAAGGTTATTAGGTACAGTAGGGTTGAGGGTCAAGTCAATTGGGAGGTGAGTTTGAATGGAGAAAAACTGGAGGAAGTAAAGTGTTTTAGATATCTGGGAGTGGATCTGGCAGCGGATGGAACCATGGAAGCGGAAGTGGATCATAGGATGGGGGAGGGGGCGAAAATTCTGGGAGCCTTGAAGAATGTGTGGAAGTCGAGAACATTATCTCGGAAAGCAAAAATGGGTATGTTTGAAGGAATAGTGGTTCCAACAATGTTGTATGGTTGCGAAGCGTGGGCTATGGATAGAGTGGTGCGCAGGAGGATGGATGTGCTGGAAATGAGATGTTTGAGGACAATGTGTGGTGTGAGGTGGTTTGATCGAGTAAGTAACGTAAGGGTAAGAGAGATGTGTGGAAATAAAAAGAGCGTGGTTGAGAGAGCAGAAGAGGGTGTTTTGAAATGGTTTGGGCACATGGAGAGAATGAGTGAGGAAAGATTGACCAAGAGGATATATGTGTCGGAGGTGGAGGGAACGAGGAGAAGAGGGAGACCAAATTGGAGGTGGAAAGATGGAGTGAAAAAGATTTTGTATGATCGGGGCCTGAACATGCAGGAGGGTGAAAGGAGGGCAAGGAATAGAGTGAATTGGAGCGATGTGGTATACCGGGGTTGACGTGCTGTCAGTGGATTGAATCAGGGCATGTGAAGCGTCTGGGGTAAACCATGGAAAGCTGTGTAGGTGTGTATATTTGCGTGTGTGGACGTATGTATATACATGTGTATGGGGGTGGGTTGGGCCATTTCTTTCGAGTGTTTCCTTGCGCTACCTCGCTAACGCGGGAGACAGCGACAAAGCAAAAAAAAAAAAAAAAAAATATATATATATATATATATATATATGTATATATATATATATATATATATATATATATATATATATATATATATATATATTTTCAGTAAAATACTGGGGGGGGGGGTGTCAGTAATGTATAGTGTAGTTACTGCTAGAAAGACGTTTTCTTTGTGTGGATGGTCGTCCTGCCTGGGGGTGACTTGGTTTGGTTGGTTGTGTTCAGATACACAGGCACACACGAGGGATGGATGTGTGGCGCCTGTTATGTTACATGATACATGGCAGAGGCAGGACGTCAGGGAAAGTAAGAGGCTTATTGATGTTAAAGTAGTTATTGTATTTGAGAAAAAATAAGCTGAACCCACGAAAACCTCACCAAACCTTTATTTCTGTCTGTCTGTTTGTCTGTCTGTCCGTCTGTCTCTCTGTCTGTGCAAACTTAATGGTAAATCTTCTGGTCGACCTCAAGTACTGGTCACAGTGATGATCATGTAGTCAACATAGCATTAACTGTCACCAACCAAACAACGAACGTGACCCCATGTCATACCACAGAGGCGAAGATAATGCTCAATTATTTCAGTTATCATACCTTCTGGTTACTAGGGGAGGATATCATGGGTTAGTCAAGTATGTCACAAGTGTATTACTTACTTGTACATTAATTAACCCCACATTTACCTTGATATACAGAACTCTGATTGTCTTATTTGACCTACTGACCTGTGGTGTGCAGAGCAGGGTAGGAGACGCCCAGGACACTTGACCTGGTTTTGTTTTACAGTTTGGGTCATTACAGGTCCCAGCTGGCCAGGACGGATGTAAGGAGAGTCAGGAAATGATTATTGGCAATTTAGACAATGTATTCAAGTTAATTACTCATATTTGTTTAGATTGGTCATTAAGAAGGCATGAATGATGATATCTCATTCTGGTGTTGCCTAGTGAGTGGGTTGCTGATACCAACCCCAGCCACATTCTTCCTCATACACAACATGAGAACACATAACTCACATCTTTACCGTTTTCTTTAACTGTTTCCTACTGTGCAAACTACAGTTTATCATGACATCCGCAGGTGTTAGGCTACCTTGCTGCCACAAACGTGCACTGGTGTTCGACTTTCCAGATATGATTGGTAAATAGAGGAGAAGCTTCATTTGGCCGCCCTCTCTGTTCCTTCTTTTGGAAAAGTGAAAAAAAAAGGAGGGGAGGATTTTCAGCCCCCACGCTCCCTTCCCCCACAGTCGCCATCTACGTCACGTGGGGAATAAGGTTGAATTGTTTCTCCTGTTCAGTAATAATCGTATTGATGTCCTTCATTTTGTTAAATCATCTTTACTTCATATTTGTTCGGGTTTTGTTTCATTGATCACGTTCATACCAACTTTAGAATCTTTTGTTTCCCTTGTAAGCTGATGCAATCCTCCTTGCTTTTCGTTCATGACCTCTGCATCATCTGCAGACATATTCTAGTAGGAGTCAATACCCTGTGGTAATGTATTGATATATATATCAAGGGTAATAGTCACAGGAGCGAACCATGTGGCACGCCACTGGTTACTTCAACCCATCTGGGAAAGACACATCTACCATCATGCCTCCTTCCTTACCTCACAATGATGTTAATTTGGATGTGTCTGTAATGTTACTGTCCCTCTGAACAATATGTTTTTCTTTATTTTCAGATGTCATCGTCTATGGATGTATGTGTGACTGTCTCAGGAATGTGTGGAATTTACAAAAGAATTAGAATCCTCATCATACCTCCTGACCTGGGAGTCTGGCACTCACATTTTAACGCTCGTTTCATAAAGAATTATACACCATTTTCAGGAAATAAATCAGAATATGAGGAAATTATAAATAATCGATGATTAATTAGTCAATAATAAGATATGCATAATGAACGAGGTAATTATATTATTGTCATCAGTGGTTCAGTTATGAATGCAAACAGTTGTTTACATCTTGCTCTGGTGTCGTGTGTGGTTGTGTCAAGCTTCATGATTGGTCCAGAAAATGAGGGCTCTAAGATACGACTAAGCTGATTGGCTGAAACGTGGGAACAGCTTATGTCTACACAAGAACACCTGGCTTTGTGACAGACTTGTGTGGTGTATATATGTGATGACATTATTGATATAGAGGAAGGTGTGGGCTGAGGCCAGCTGAGCCAGGTGACATGAAGCGGCTGGAGGTGAGACACTGGTACCTGTGTGTCCACATGTAAGTCCACTGATCACAGCCAGGCCTCTCGTGGCCCACCTCATGAAACACCTCTTACCTTCCTCTCATTACCTAATTACTTGTTTGTACTGTAAGGAGGAGAAGGGTGGAGTTTTACACCCATAGGGTTCCATCTCTTGAACATATCACTATAATAGAACGTTGCTAGTGTGTAGGCTGGAGCACTGGTCATGTTGCTACAAGTCATGGCTGGTCCCGGGTGGATGTGACCCAAAATGTAATTTGTTTGGATAAAACTTGATAGTTTGGTGTAGTTTGGCAGTATGGATTTGTATTTGATAGGTGATAGAATTTAATGAAAATGGCACCAATAGATTCCTTATAATGGGTAGAGTTGATATAGTATATGGCAATTTTGTTGTAATATATCAAATTCAGATTTAAAGTTCTTGTAAAGTGTGCAGGGTTTGAAGTAATGGGAGATTGTACAGTAAAAACACTAAAATTGAACCACCGAGAGTTCAAGTAATGCACATGTAACACGCTCGTCCGGCTTTAAGAAATAATTAATATACAGGAGAAATACCTACGACATCCTGCTAATGGCTGAAAAAAAATTCACCGTGTTTGTTCACATTATGTAGAGCGTCATTTAGTTTGTATGTCAGTAGGCAGATCAAATGAAGCTAATGCAACAAGAAAATTAATGTCAGTTCTTGAAATGGCAAATTTTCCGTATTATCTCTACATTTAGGAATAGTACTATGTCAGGGAAATTGACCAGCTGATTAATGTAAATGTTGTCAGGATGCGAGAAAATGAATAGAACCCATGAGTACATGACCTAACCTCCCTACCTGTTGAAACTTAATGTTAAATATTCTGTTCCGACTATACCAGTTGTATCCATGAAAATGCAGTTAACAGAGTAATAAATGTCATGAAACAGACAACCAAGCTGCCATGCGTCGAAATGTTTGAATCTGGCTGATCCAAGCTTTGAAAATATGTTGAGTGATTTGAGATGTTCAAAAAGATAAAGTGATCAAATTAATGCCCATGAGATTGTTTCATGTAGGATCATATTCCTATATGTCAGTAGCCATCTGAACTGTGTGGCTGTTGCCATCTCGAGTGTGGGCTGTTTTGATAAATTTTTCCCTACTCCTCAAAGCTTTAGAAATCTCTACCCTTTCCCACTACTGTACTTGGTGGCTTGTTCCATAAATCTACTACCTTATTCCTGAATCAATATTTACCCACATCCCAATCTATTTTTCTCTAATTTGTAACTGGATATGACAAGAAATAACGGATGCAAATTAGAAAAAAATAGATTCAAGTCAAATGTTGGTATATACCAGTTCAAGAATTGGGTAGTAGATTTATGGAACAAGCTGCCAAGTACAGTAGTGGAAGCTAGGTCTTCAGTTAGCTTTAAATGAAGGTGGGATGTCTGTATGGGTTCAAGTGTATGGTTGTAGGGTGGACAGACTGCAGACCTGCCTAGCATAGGCCAGTAGGCCTCTTGCAGTGCCCTCACTACTTCATGTTCTTAAATAATTATGACCTATCTCTTTTTTTAAAAGACAGGTTTTTCACTTTCTCTGAAATTCAAGAATACTTTTCCTCATCTAATCTTCTTCCCTTTCATTAGATTATATTAAGTTACGCAGTTGTATATCAGGGAAAGTGAGAGGTTAATTAATGTAAAAGTAGCTAATACTTTTGTAAAAAGTCAAGAAAACTTATGAGAACCTTACCTAACCTTTCTGCTCATCAAAACCTAACGTTAGATATGTATTTCATCTTTACCAGATGTATTCACGAAAAGCACTGTCAACACAGAATTAGGCGTCATGAAACAGACAACAAAGGGGATGCCTTTGCAAAATCCCAGTAGGAGTTGAATATTATGTTAAATTATTTCTCCTAATGTTTTGGTTACTAAGGAAAGGTATAGGTTCTGTTGATATCTTACAAGTTTATTACCTACTTTTACATTAATTAATGCCACATTTTTCTTTATCTTGTTATTTAGCCAATTTACTCTAGATGTGCTGTCCATGATATGGGATACCTCTAGCAGTTGACTGTGATTTTTGTTCTGTATACAGTTTGGGGCATTTAAAAATCTTGGGCAAAATTAACAGTGGGTTAGTGAGGCAGGAAATGATTACTGGTAATTTAGACATTGCTCATCCATTACCCTTAATTATTGAACTTGGTCTTTAACTAGTAAAATGGCATGATGGATAGAGTATTATTTTTGTGCTGACCAGGAATCAAGGGAAATGTATGTGAATGATGTATATAGAACATAGACCATTGGATATTATGACATGAAACATAGTGAGATGTGTATGTATTATGGTATAAGAATACATTTTATTGCTGGCAGTGTTGCAACATGAACATTTAATTACCTGATAAGCGCACCACACGTATGTGAAAAGTTTTTACCAATTATGTGAGGCATGTGTACAAGTAGGAAGAGAGGAGAGTGATTCACAGTAAATGTTGGTCTGCAGCAGGGGTGTGTGATGTCCCCATGGTTGTTTAATTGTTTGTGGATGGGGTGGTTAGGGAGGTAAATGCAAGAGTTTTGGAGATGGGCGAGTTTACTGTCTGTTGGGGACGAGAGGGCCTGGGAAGTGATTTGGTTGTTTTTTGCCAATGATACAGCTCTAGTGGCTGATTCGAGTGAGAAACTGCAGAAGTTGGTGACAGTTTGGAAAAGTGTGTGAAAGGAGAAAGTTGAGAGTAAATGTGAATAAGAGCAAGGTTATTAGGCTCAGTAGGGTTGAGGGACAAGTTAATTGGGATGTAAATTTGATTGGAAAAAAGATTGGAGGAAGTGAAGTGTTTTAGATATCTGGGAGTGGACTTAGCAGTGAATGGAACTATGGAAGCGGAATGAGTCACAGGGTGAGGGGGTGGGGTGAACATTCTGGGAGCAAAAAAGAATGTGTGGAAGGAGAGAACGTGTCTTGGAGAGCAAAAATGGGTAGGTATGAAGGAACAGTACTTCCAACAGTGTTATATGGTTGCGAGGCATGGGCTATAGATAGGGTTGTATGGAGGAGGGTGGATGTGATGGAAATGAAATGTTTTAGGACAATATGTGGTGAGGTGGTTTGATTGTGTAAGAGAGATGTGTGGAAATATAAAGAGTTGAGTTGAGAGAGCAGTAGAGGGTGTGTTGAAATGGTTTGAACATATGGAGAGAATGAGTGAGGAAAGATTGACAAAGAGGATAAATGTGTCAGAGGTGGAAGGAACAAGGAGAAATTGAGACCAAATTGGAGGTTGAAGGATGGAGTGAAAAAGATTTTGAGCAATCAGGGATTGAACGTACTGGAGGGTGAGAGGCATGCAAGGAATAGAGTGAATTGAACGATGTGGTATACCAGGGTTGACGTGCTGTCAATGAACTGAATCAGGGCATGTGAAGCGTTTGGGGTTTCAGGATTGATATGTTACTATGATAGAGCAGTTATGACAGGTTTACATGAAAGGGAAGCAGTTGAACTAGTTATAGTGATAATGAACTAGAGATTTTGATTATCAATATTTTTGCAGGGCATAGGTTGCTAGTGGATTATGCATTATAGACCAGCCTTTATGCTTAGTTCATAACCTGATGTTCCTCTCAGTTGTGGAAATAGACTCATTGACATTTATTGGTCTTATGTATGGAATGCATATATAGATTTAGACACTAAACATATGCAGAATATATATGTAAATGATTTATATTTCTCTTCCCAGATTGTGTAGTTTCATAATACAGTTTAGTTCTGGTAATTAATTAAAGAGCTTACTTGAAATTATACATAATGAAAGATAACCATGTTTGATAATCATTTGTTTCTTTACAGGGATTATGATCAGAAGAAGTTACCTTGTGAGATGACAATTGATCTTGTCCAGGTTGTCCTCAGAACAGCTGTGAATATTATGTTTGGAGAGGCAAGTCCTTACTAGGAAACTTATAGAAACAGTGGTGTGTCTGACAAATCTTTGGTGCTTTTTGTTAATTTCAGCAAGTAGTAATGTTTAAGGAATTGAACTGTTTTGCATATACAGTAATAATGTATATACAGTTCAAACAAAACTTAAACATTCTAGTTTATTTGATTAAAAAGTTAATAGTATTCCTCAGTCATATATTGGCATGTAGCATACTTTGAATATATGAATAATTTTCTATTAATGAAAATATATGTCTGTTTGTATCTTGTGTCACAAACACATTTACTTCACCCTCACTATATCGTTGCGTCCATTGCTGGGTTATCTTTACTTCCATATCTCTTCAGTTGTATATTCCAGTTGTGATTTTCTGTTTTCAAGTTTGATCATTTTATCTTGTCCAGTGTCCTTTATACCATTCAGTTCTCTGTATTTTTGCTCCATTTTTTTTATAATTATTACCATACATCCATCTCAGCTATATTTTCATCATTTTCTTTCATTACATTTCTGATGTCCATACTAGTCACCTTTGTCATTTATGTTATAATTCTTTCTTATTCAGTTATCCTGATAGCATTATATTCTAGATAGTATTCCACTGATGTTCCTTACTGTTGTGACCAGTGTCCTGATATTCTTGATCTATTTTTCACCTCTAATCCTTTGTGCTGTACTACACAATCTCACCCCCAAGTGGTTCATCTCACCATCTTTTGTAAATGTATTTTAACAGCACCTCCCCCTCCAACAGCCTTTTCTAAGCATAAATATTTGCACCAAAATAAAGCTGACTGGAATAATGTATGAAAAAACTTTCATTGACTGCCTCTTGTCTAGTGATTCTTCTATCTGTGCTAAATGCATGACAGAGGTTATTGTTGTTGGAATGGAAGCATATACCCTCTCCTCTTGCAAGGCTGCCACTTCTTCCAATTCATGGTTCAACTGCTTTTATTTTGAATCCATTCAGGAAAGGGATCAGGCATCAGGCTTAGAAAGCTCTCCTTCCTCTGACTCCCATTCAGCATTTATCTGCACATAATCATTAGAAGTATGTAATCCACAAGGCAAAGTGTTCCTTTATTCAAAAGAAGTGCAATAACCTTTCCTCTTCATCCACTGTTAGGTATCTCTGGTCTTTAGCTGAAGGCCTTGCTGATAACTTAAGTCACTCTACCTTTCCTTCACTTTTCTGCTCTGACACTGCTGTAGCAGTCTCTCATTTACAAAAAATCTCTCTGGTTCTCATTTCTCCTCTAACTCTACCTTGGATGACTAACATCCTTCACCCTTTGATACTCCTTTTACAGATCATATTCCCTTTCCTGTGATCTCTTTCTGAACTATCCAAAAAGCATTTCTGTCTTTGAAAGAGTGTACCTTGTGCTTGTTTGTGTGTTCTATTTCTTTTTAAAAAGAACTTTTCCTTCTTGGAAGCTTAGATTGGTACATCCCATCCCCAAGAAGGGTGACCATTCAAACCCCTGATGCTTTGACTTCTGCTATTTCCAAAGTCTTTGAATCCCTGTTCAACTACTGTATCCTCAGACATCTTGAATCTCACAGTCATCTCTCTGATCATCTGTATGGCATTTGTAAGGTGATATCCTTTCCTATCTTACTAATGTCTAGTCATCATCTCTTAAGGATTTTGGAGAATCCGCTGTAGATGCCCTTGATATATCCAAAGGTTTTGACGGTTTGGCTTTGGGATCTCATCTCTAAGTTCCCCTCATTTAGCTTCCCTCTCTCACTTTGCTCCCTCATATCTAGCTTATTCTCTCTGGTCACTTTATATCCATGGTAGTTGATGGATCAGCCTCTCCCCTTTCTCCATCAGCAGTGGTGTCCCTCAGGTTTCTTTTCTTCACTTTTTCTTCTTTTTGTTATTGATTTCCTTCTACAAATATCCAAATGCACTCATATGCTGGCTGCTCAATGCTGCATTCCTCCACATCCTTCAGATTTGTTCCTTCTCACTCGATATGTATCCCTTCTCGACACAACTTCTTCAATAAACTCAGACATGGACATTATATCTCAGTGGGGTAAATGAAATCTGGTTGAATTTAATGCTTTCAGGACCCAGTTCCTGCCCATCTCTTACTTGAAGATTCCTCACAATTTTCCTCTCTCCTTTGATAGATTTGTAATTCCAACACTTGACTTAAATGAACATACTTGGTATTACTGTGACATCCATTCTATCCTGGAAATCTCACATTATGGAAATAGATAAGTCTGCTTCTTAAGAAACTGGGAGTCCTGTTTAGACATCAAATTTCTTCTCCAAACAGTTGCTCTGTGTATACAAGGGATTGATTCATTCTTTAATGGAGCACTGCTCTCACATTTGGGTTGGTTCTAGCTCTACCTCCTTACTTGACAGAGTTAAGTAGAAAGCAGTCTGACTTAACAACTTTCCCAGGCTAACCTCAAAACTTGACCTGCTTTCCCTGCTCTGTAAGTTGGTTCACATTCTTTTTTCTTCGGCTGTTACATTGATTTTTGGTCCCAAGAGCTGGCTGCTTGTGTGCCCCATCACTAGGCAGACCACACAATACTCGATAAGCTGCTGCATCACACAATTACTTTGTGGCCATTGGCAACTCATGGGTGGGCCAGTTTGATAATTGTTTCTTTCCCTACACCTTGAAGCTTTTGAACTCTACCCTTGCATTTCTTTCCTGACAACTATGACTTGGCACTAACAAAAGACAGTTTTCACTTCCTCAAAAATTTGCAAATGCCTCTCCTCATTTCTTCTTTTTCTCTTTCATTAACCAATTTATAATTCGGTTAAAGCCCAGCTTTGATGTGGACTTTTATCCATGACAGGAGCCTCCATCATAGAAAAAGAAAAAATATCAATTCATCTCCCTCTAGGTGTTCTCTCATCCCTAATCCATTTTACCCTAATGTCTGCACTAAGTTATCATGTCAAATTTTTTTAGATCTCTGTCATTATTTTTCACTTCCATGCTTCTTTGACTCCTCATGACGTACTAATCTCAGTTGATCCCATAAGCTCCATGGACTTCTGTAACAGCAGTCCCAGCTAAGCAAGATGATCCCAGTGACTTATGGCCCTGTTTGTCTTACACATTCAGTCACCTTTCAGGAAAATGTTAAGTTTTGGGAACATTGTCCATGTTTTATTACATTGATTGAAAATATGAAACATGTATGATATAATGTTATGGTAGTATGTGTGTAAGGGAGCTGTGGAGGTGTGTGAAAAAGTGTAAGGAAGTGAGCTGAAAACTGATGTGTGTAGAATTAAAGTGGATTGCAAGAGATGAGTCATTAGTGGTACTCATATATCCAGCCATGGAAAGGAATATCATGAGAGGCAAGTGTTTGGGGAGCAACTGAGTGAGTGAGTCAGTGTTTTTGATGAAAGAAATCGGGTGTTAGTAATGGGCGATTTGAATGCAAAGTTGAGTAATGTTGCAGTTGGGGGTATAACGGGGGCATGGGGTATGCAGGAGAGTGAATGAAAATGGTGAATAGCTTTTGAAGTTGTGTTTTGAAAAGGGGTGGTGATGGGAATACCTTGTATAAAAAGAGGGAGATACAGAAATATACATATTTGAATAGGAAAGATGGTCAGCAGGCATTTTTGGATTACATGCAAATTGATAGGCCTGCAAAAGAGGGGCTATTGGATGTGAATGTTTTGAGAAGGGCAGCAGGTGGGATGTCTGATCATTACATTGTGAGGATTTATATAGGATTTCAGAAAGGAGGATACCCTGAGGTGCGAAGAGAATGGTGAAAGTAAATGTGCTTGGAAAAGAGACTTGTGTGAAAGAATAATAGAATAGATTGAGTGTAGAATGGTAAAATGTGAGAGTAAATAAAGCTAGAGGAGTAGATGAGGAATGGGAGATGTCTAGGGAAACATTGCTGCCATATGCGAGAGAAGTGTGTGGCATGTGCAAGGTGGGAGGTGGGCAGGTTACATTGGATTGGTAAGTGGTGGGATGTTGAGTAAGGTTGCTTGTTAAAGAGAAAAGAGTGGTATATCGACAGTACTTACAGGGAAGGAGTGCAAATGTTTGGGAGATGTGTAAGAAAGAGTGGAAGTAAGTCAACAGGAAGGTGCAAGGGTTGAAAAAGAGGGCAAATGAGAGATGGGATGAATGATTATCAGTGAACTCCAGGATGAATAAGATGTTTTGGAAGGAGGTTAATTGTATGCAGAAAAAAACAAAAGAATTAATGAGAACACAACACAAGGGGGTAATTGGAGAAATGGTAACAGGTAGTGATGAAATGAGTGGAAGATGGAGTAATACTTTGAAGAACTGTTGAATGTGATTGATGATACGATGGCAGATGTAGGGTATTTGGTTGGTTTGGTATGTAATGTGAGAGAATCATGGAGAGTGGTTTGGTGTAAAGAGAAGAGGTGGTACAGGCCTTGTGTAAGGTATAATGCGGCAAAGTGGCTGTAGTGGATGGTATTTCAGTTGAATTTCTGAAAAAGAGGATGTTTTATTGATTAGTTAAGTACAGTTTTATTGGATGTATGGATCATAATGAGGTGCCAGAGGATTGGCTGAGTGCATGTATAGTGCCACTGTATAAATGAATGGGAGACGAAAGTGAGTGTTTAAACTGCAGACATAAGTTTGTTGAGTGTACCTGGTAAGTTATATGGGAAGGTGGTGATTGAGACAGTGGAGGCATGTACAGAGCAACATATTAGGAGGAAACAATGTGGTGTCAGAAGTGGGAGAGAATTTGTGGATCAGGTGTTTGGTTTAAAGAATGCTTGTGAGAAATACTTAGAGAAACAGAAGGATGAGAAATACTCAGAGAAACAGAAGGATTTGTTTATGGCATTAATGGATCTGGAGAAAGCTTATGATAGGATTGACAGAGATGCCTCGTGAAAGGTTTTAGAAATAAATGGATGGGAGCAAAACTGCTAGAAACAGTGAGAATTTTTTATCAAGGGTGTAAGGCATTTGTATGGTTAGGAAGAGAAAGGAGAGTGAGTGGTACAAGATTGGTATGTGGCAAGGGTGTGTAATGTCACCACGGTTGTTTGATTTGTTTATGGGTGTGGTGGTGTGAGAACTAAGTGTAAGAATCTTAGAGGGAGGGGTGAGTATGCAGTCTGTAGGGAATGATGGGGCCTGGGAAAGGAGTCAGTTGTTGTTTACTGACAACACAGCACTTGTAGCATATTCAAGTGAGAAATCACAGAAGTTGGTGACTGAGGTTAAGATGTTGACTGAGTTTGGAGAGTGTGTGAAAGGAGGAAGTTGAGAGTAAATGTGAATAAAAGCAAAGTTATTCTGTTTAGCAGGGAAGAGCAACAATTTAGTTTGGCTGTATGATTGGATGAAAAAGAGTTGGGGGAAACAAAGTGTTTTTTTAGATACCTGTGAGTGGACATGGCAGCAAATGGAACCATGATAGCAGAAGTGAGTTGTAGGATGGGTGAGGGGTTGAAGTTTCTGGGAGCATTGTAGAATCTGTAGAAAAGAGGCCAGTATCAGGGAGGGCAAAAATGGGTATGTTTGAAGGTATTGTAGTACCAACAATGTTGTATGGATGCAAGGCATGGGTCATAGATGAGGATGTGTGGAGGAGTGTGTAATTGTTGAAAATGAAAAGTTTGAGGACAGTATGTGATATGAGGTGGTTTGATTGAGTTAATGATAAAATGGTAAGAGAAAAAAAGGTGTGTCAATAAAAAGAGTGTGGTTGAGAGAGCTGAAGGGGATGTGATGAAATGGTTTGGACTTCATTAACTGATTTACTTGGTTTGTTACAGACATCATCAAGTTTGCCATTGGATATCCTTAAATTTGATGCTAAACAAAGACAAGTGATCTTGAGAGTTCCCAGTAGCAACTATGCTAAAGTCAGAGCAGCTCTAACAGTTTGTCCATCAATGAGAGTGGCTGGTGTTAACATTCCAGTAGTTTATACTGTTCAGCATGCATCATCGTGTTTGCTTTCTCTAGCAGGGCCAGAGAGATCAATAGCTTGATGTGAGTAATGGTATTTGTGCAAAACTTATCTTGCTATTTCCATAAACATGTGTATACAGAGTTTTTCTTTATATTCATAGGTCTAAGAATAAGTATTTATCTGAAAAAGTTGATATTTCTGTAAGAATTATTTCAAATTCAGCTGACACTGTTTTAAAGTTACTACATTGTTAATGAGGATTGTCCAAAATCTGCCTATTTAATGATAAAGTGTCTCGTGTTTAAAATGAATCATATTAGTTTATTTAACTTCATTCTATCTATCTATCCATATCTCTGACAACCATTTCCTCTAGGAACTCCCAACAAGGGGGGTGGCCATGGCAGAAGAGTTTCCACTTATCCCTTTCCTTACATGCTTCCCTCGCATACACCATTCCACACATTCTTCCTCCAATTCTCTCCCATCTAGTACTCTTCCATTCTTATTTCCTCAAGTCATAGGTGGTCTTCCTCTCACAATGACACCTTTAACTGTACTCTCATACACTCTTCTTTTAAACTCCCTGTCTTGCACTCTTTCCACATTACCAAACCACCTCTAAGTATTACGTTTCACCCACTCTACCACTCCATAATTCATTCCCTTTGCATTTGTTGCCATACTAAATCTTTCATAGTCACCTTCATACTTTATTTGCTCCATCTAGTCATACCATAAGCTACTCTCAAATAGCTGATTTCCAGAGACTGTGTTCATGACCTCTGTGACTCATCTCGTGTCCATGTTTTGGCTGCATGGGTCAGGGTCAGAATGATTATGCATCCCTTAATCCTTTCTTCACTTCCATGATACATCTCTACCCTTTATTATTCCTTTAGGGGACCAAGTGACACTACCCTGTACTGCTTTTTCCCTTATCTCTCCTTCCATATCACCAAACTTACCCAAGATTACTCCTAAATACTTAAATTCTGTCACATCTACTGTTCTTTCTCCCTCTATGTCAGTAACACAGTTTAGTAAACTTTCCTTTCTCACTCAGTAGAGCTTTCAAAATTTATGCTTTTACTCTTGTTTCCTTTCAGACACCCTTACTTAACTTCTTGCATATGCCTTCAATCACTTATGCTAACCTATATCATAAACCACATCCATCTGCAACTCCTCTTCACTCTCAGCAAATATCACAATATCATCTACAAACAGGCTTGTTACTAGCCACCATACAACTCCGCTACACTCCATCTCTACACCCCCTATCCTTAGTTTTGCTTTCATCTCTCGTATCATTCCATCCATATATATGTTAAAAAGCCACAGTGACATCACTTAGCACTGCCTTACAGCATCATGTATACTGAAACTTTTTTCTCAATTCTTCACCCACTCATACAGATGCATTTGCTCCTCTACAGAAGGCTTTTACAGCATCAAACAGTATTCCCCCTACCCCATATATCCTTAACACATCCCATAAAATGTTCCACTCGACTGTGTCCTACACTTTTTTCAGATCCATAAAAGTTGCATACAGCCTCTTACCTTTTGCTAGATACTTTTTCTTAGACGTTCTCACTGCAAAAATCTCATCCACACATCCCTGCCTATCTTAAAACCTCCTTGCTCCCCACTTAATCTGCATTCAGTCACTTCTTTCACTTTATCAATTAACATTCTTTCATATGCATGCATTTCCTGGTATACGTAGCAGACTTATTCCCCTATGATTACTACATTCATCCTTAGCACCTCTTCCTTTGTCTGACGGATCATTGATAGCTTTCACCAAACCCTCAGGCACAACCTTCTGCTTTCAAGCTAAATTACATATCAAACGCATTGACTCTTATCACATTTTCTCCTTCATACTTCAGCATTTCAGCCTTAGTACCATCCACTCCAAGTGCCTTTCTTACATTCAACCTCATTATGAGCTTCTTTTACCTCCCTTTTTGCTATAGACCCCTGCATTTGTATCTTTTTCCTTTTATCCTTTAAACCCATGCATGTAACATCTGTTGCCTCACCTTATTTGACATTCATCAGTTCAGAATACTCTTTCCACCTTCCTTTCACTTACTCCTCATGATTCAGTAACTCTCCTTCCTTAATTCTCACTTTTGCATTTCCATTAATGTCCATCTCTTTTCTTTTGTGCCTCCAGACTATACAATTCATTATTTTTATCAAATATTTCTCTCAATTTCTTCCAGATTTTCATCTCTTTTGCTTTCCTCTATCAGCTTCTTAACATTCCACTTATACATCGTACATTCTTTCCTTCTTTGCTGAACTTCGTTCTCTGCAACAGCATTTCTAATCTCATCCATCCACCATGTGTTTCCTCTTTTTTTCTGTATCTCACAACCTTGTATCCAATTATTAATTCTACTACCTTTAACAGTCTTCCTGGAAACATTTTAAACACTTCATTCATAAATGACTGCATCTTTTCATTTACTGCATTTTCATCTAAACTTCCTCTCACCCTTTCTGCCTTTCCATCTCTTTTACCTCTCTTCTTCCTTCCATCATACCTCCACTTTTCCCTGATCCTCACTTTCACAAAAACTGCAAAATAGTTAGAATCTCCAAAGAATCTTCTCACAACTGTAGCATCAAGCACAACCTTAATCACCTTTTCGTCCACCGCCACATAATAAGTCAAACCCTTTTGTTCATTTCTTCCATCATTTCTCATCCATGTTTATATGTAGATCATCTTGTGCTAAGAAAAGTTTTTTCAAGGAAGATGATTCAGCATAAACATCCTCAAGATGACTTTTATTCTCATTTACTGGAGGATTCCTCATTTACCTACTGTCTCACCAATTTCATCACATCCCACCTTTGCATTTGTATTACTCATTACAACCACCTTCCTTTCTTTCTTAAACCCATATATACAATCATTCAAATTTCTCCAGAGACACTCCATTTCATCCTTACCTTGCACTGTCTTCATATGCACATGCTCTTATACACATACGTATGTATACTTCACCGTTCCAATCTTTCCTTTCACCCACACTGTTCTTGATCCATACCCTCCTTCCATGCCCTCCCACAACATGCATTCATCATTTCCATTTTCACTTCATACATTCTGCCCAAGGCTATGAGTTTCCCCAATCCCAGCACATTCAGACTATAACTTTTAAAATTTTCTACAAGGTCCATCCTTTTACTCTCACCAGTTATTCCATTAACTGCTTTTAGTCAGCCATTTTCTATATACACAGGGCATTACTAATGTTTTGTAAGCCCTTTATATGAGTACCATCTATCGAAGTTGACCCAGTAACTGTGTTCACTCAACTAATTCGTACAAATTTTCTCAGATCACACTGAAGAATTTGACTTCTTTCCTGGAAAAGATCAGTACTACAACAGTCTGGTGCCTAAATGAATTATGTCATCCAGGTAGGTTTTTAGAAAGAAATAAGGTTGCAAAAAAGAGAAAAACAGAATATAGCTGGATATAAGTTGATGTTGAAATTTAGATTGTCAAAGACTTTGTAGGACTGCCATGTGTTGTAGGTCAAAGAAATGAACCATCATTAAAAGAATGGTGCTCTCAGGAAGGACTTTTTTTCACCTTGCATTCTTTTTCATCTCAAATGATAGAGCTGTGATAGATGACCAATGTCTGTTGATATATGTTCATTCATCATAAGATTCTCAAGATGTTCTTTAGTATAATGATACTTATGTACTCCCTGCATGTCTTAGAAGGCAACTAAAAGGGGTAGGAGATGGGAGCTGGAAATCCTCCTCTCCAATTTTTACTTTTCAAAAGAAGGAACAGAGAAGGGTGCCAAGTGAGGATTTTTCCTCTAAAGCTTGGTCCTTTGTTCTTGATGCTTCCTTACTAATGTGGGAAATGGTGAACATGTATGAAAAATAAAGAACAATCGGCCCTTCATTTTGAAATTTTTTTCAAGTTTAAAACTTGCTTTGCATTTAGGATTCTTAGGTACAATATTGTATTTCAACTATAGCTTAGTAATGTTTGGTTAGATTCTTTTCAAATTTAAACTGTATTTTCATTGTCTTTTATAACTGAAAATGAAAGTAAATTGAATACTGGAGGTATTCTTTGATAAAGAGGTTGATAATGCATAGAGAATATTTTTATGGAGGTGTGAATGAGCAACTATGTATGAAAAAGTTTTGCAGTTGTTCTCTTGCTGTATAGTGGGTAGGTAATGACACTTTTGTTATACTCAGCTATACAGACATGTACACATAACATTAGTCTGTTAAACAAATTTAGCCAACCAAAATATTGTTTATTGCATCAATACTTTGGAATAGAAAATTCAAAGATAAACCATTATATGTCAAGGACAAAGTGTACTGAGTTATGAAACTCTTCCCTCCTTTTTTCCAAACTGATCATCCTATGACTGATTTCAGCTAAAACCTCACTCTTTTGGGGAATGAGGCAGGTAGGGAAAAAGGCAGAGTAGGGCAGCTTGAGATCAATTCCTAGATAGAAGCAGGGAACAAGGTAGGTACTGAATAGGGTAGGACAGCTCAAACTGAGGATGTGGACCAAGTTCAGTAAGATGGGCTCCCCATTGCCAAAGCTGCACACACACATACCAGTGAGAAAAAATCTGTCATACATCAAAATATTCTATGTTGATGCACAGAATATATGTAACAAATTTCCAGAGTTAGATACATGTGTAGTGAAAGAAAATTTTGATATTATTGGAAGTTTGGAATTTTGGTTAGATATTGTAAATAGATATGACCTTGCCAAATACCAAATATGTGATTCCTGGGTACAGTCTATTCAACAGTGACAGGGGAAATATAGTAAGCAGTGGAGTCTTGCTCAATAAAACTCATCTTAATCCCAGGCTGGAAAATGTAGCTGTTGATAAAATCAATTCCTTTTTTGTATAAATGAAAGTCTAGTTTCATAAGAACGTATCAGTAACATTAGTTTATTGGCCCCAAGCATAGACACCAGAGGTAAACGAAAGACTTTGATCAAACTGTGGAAATTTATAAAGAACACGATTCAATCGTAGTGGGAGATTTTACCATATCGTTATCCAAGTGGGGAGAGTCCCTTTTCAATAGCTGAGGGTTTGGGCTGCACTTAAATTTGGTTGATAGTGCCCAAATACATTTAGTTGAGAAAACCTGTGACAAGAACATATTAGATTAAGTTCTAGCTGCAAATGAGTATCTCATTAACAATGTTGAAATTGGAGAAGTGTTTGGTCTTAGTAATCACTTGCAAATTATTTTTGGGTCAACTTTCAATATTGCCTGTAACACTGGTCAGTGTGAGTCACAAAAAACTACTAGAGTTTATACATGCAGATTCTGAAAATCTTCACATTTTCTTTTGACAGGCAAATCTGGGATGACAATATTTAATGTTAATGATATGGACATAACTTGGGAAAGCTTCAGTAAAATTTTCAAATTTATGGAAGGAATACGTTTCAGCATGTAGAAGATGGTCTTTTTCTGAAGTACAGCTGAAGTGTTGGGACGATGATGTAAAGAATTGTTTGTTGTCTAAGAAAATAGCACATGAAGCTGGGAATTAAATCTGCAAATGAACTTGAACATCAACAGCTTCAAACTGACATAGACAAGCTGATGGACTGGGCTAGTATGTGGCAAATGAATTTTGATATTGATAAGTGCAAAGTTGTACATATAGATAGTAAAAATGAAAAAGCAAACTGCATTATGAATTCTTTTGAACTGTCCAAGGTATATGAGGAAAAAGACTTAGGCATGATAATCTCTGATGACTTAAAACCAAGAAAGTAGTGCTCAGAAGCAGAGAAAAGAGCGAACAAATTTCTTGGATTCATGGGTAGGGCCATTGAATTTTAGTCCAGGGAAATCATCCTTACTGTTAACAGTTTGTTGGTTTGTTCCCAACTAGAATATTGTGTTCAGCTGTGATCATCCTATCTTAAAAAGACAAGACAAAATGAGGAAGGATGCATTTTCAAGCTACTAAGATGATTCCTGAGCTGAGAAGCAAATCTTGTATGAGCTAATTAAACAACTTTAATCTATTGAGCTTAGGAAAGATGAAGTTATCATGTACAAGTATTAAAAATGATCAAAGGCTTTGATGATCTTGATTTATCAAACTACTTCAGGCTTGATTTGTTTGGCTTCACTCATAGTAATGGGTACAAACTCATGGGCAAACATTTTACCTCAAATGAGGCAAAGTACTTTTTCCTTAATGGGAATGATTTGCTGGTAAGAGTGACTGAAAGCAGCATGTTAGAGTAGATGGTGATTATTTCTCTTCAAGTCCATGACTAACATTATTTTCACCCCTGTAGTCATTTAGTTTGCAGGTATTCTCTTTGAATTATCTGTAAGCCTCTTAACTTTTACCACACTAATCTGTGAGTTTCTGATATCTTCCACTGTTCCAAACAGCCTTGAATGTACCCAATGATATGTTGCTGTTTGAATTCCTTTGTATTCTTTTGTTTAAAAAACTCAGAGACTAATAAGCAAATTTGCCCGGAGAAACCAAGAGACTTGTATGTCAAAGTGAATGTCAGTATGAAGTGGATGTTGCTGAAAGTAGCAAAAGAAACCCAAAGGAGTTTTATGATTATGTTAGAAGCGAGAGTCATTATGCAATCAGTTGGACCATTGATTTCAAAAAATGTTAACTTGGATCAGGGCAACGTAGACATAGTAAAGTTTTAAAATAATTTTTTGTGAATCTGTATTTACAGTCGAAGACACAACTCATGTCCCGAATCCATTTTCATTGCTAAGAGGGGAAAATGTTTTACGATCTATCTACACGAGTTGAAGAGGTACTATCAGCACTAAATGGAATGAAATGAAATGAAAGGACAGGCACAGTTAAGTCTTATCCAAGCATAGTGAAAGAAGCAGAAAATGAGATAGTTAAACTCTTTACTGTTCTACTCAGTAAGTCGCATGCTATGAGGAAAAAAGCTCTAGAGAGATGGAAACCTGCTGATCTAATACTAATTTCAAAAAGTAATAATTCATTTGCTCAGAAATTATCATCCATTTAGCTTAATGTACATTGTTAGTAGATTTATGGAAAGTATCATTCAAGATAAGATTGTAAGCCTTTTAGAGGACCAATACTTGATAAACAATTCCCAGTGTGGTTTTCAATGGAATTGTTTTTATCTAACAAATCTGCTAGATATTTTTAGGATATAATTAATAATGAAAGTAAAACATCTAATGTTATCAGTTTAGATTTTCAAAAACATTTGATACAGTTCCTCATCAGAGGACATTAATGAAAGTTAATTCACATGGTATAGATGGGGTTGTACTTCCATGGGTAGCAAATTGGTTGACTAGCCATAACCACAGAGTTGTGATTAATGGTAAAGCCTCAGAATAGTTAGATGTAATAAGTGGCGTGCCACAATGATCAGTCTTAGGACTGGTCCATCTCATTTATGTTTAAGATATTGATAATGGGTTGCATTATAAGAACTTGAATTCATAGATGATACTAAGTTGGAAAGGAAATCTACAATAAAAATTGAACATCTGCAGCTGTAGACAGATATAGACAAACTGATGGGCTAGATTCACAGGTTGCAAATGAACTTTAGTGTTGATAAGAGCAAAATTTTACATATAAGTAGGGAACTTAAAAAGCAAGCTGCTGTATGAATTTTCTTGAACTACGAAATGGTAAAGAAATAAAAAGACTTGGGTGTAATAGTCTCTGATGACCTAAAGTTATTAGCAATGCACAGAAGCAGTTGAAAGTGCAAACAAAATTCTAGGATTCATAGTTAAGGCTATCAAATTTAAGTTCATGGAAATTATCCTCATTCTTTACAAGCCACTAGTACAACCCAAAACTGAATATTGTTAAATTTTAGTTACCCAACTTAAAAAAAAGACAATGGAAAGAGTATAGAGGTAAGCTAACAAGATGATTCCTGCAATAAGAAATAGATCCAATGAGAACCAACTAAGTGACTTAAATCTGTTTAGCATAAAAAAGAAAAGTTGAAGAGGTGATTTAATACAAGTATTCAAAATTGTGAAAGGCTTTGATAATGTTGACATGACAAGGCACTTAAGGATAGATTCATCTGTTTTTACTCATAATGATTACAAACTCATGGACAAATATTTTGCCTTGAATGAGGAGGAATACTTTTTCTTCAAGAGAATTGTTAACATATGGAATGATTAACAATTAGAGTGGTTTAAAGCATTACCACAATATGTTTGAGAATAACTGATGGATACTTTTTCTGAAATAAACAACTTACATCAGTTAGTTACCTAAAAAGTGTACAGTATTTTTCTTTTTGTATATCTGTATGTCTTTCTACTCTTACCACTCTGGTTCTTTTTTTAAGAGTTTCAGATTTCTTCTATAACAAACCACCTCAAAGGACTCATTGTCCTATTGTTTGAAGTCCTTTGTGTATCTGTATTCTTTTGTACACTGGATGATTCCACATTTCATCCCCCAAATCTCCTCCTGCTGGATCCATGCCTTTTTTTATTTTCTGTGCATAAGATCCTGCAAGTCCTCTAACACCTACAAGTGGGCATAGGTGCTTGGTTTACCTATGCAGATTTAAAAGGAAAGTGCCTTCAAGCTATCTCTGATCCTTGCTTGCCTGTTTTGCTTCTCTCTAAAAACCCAAAGCTTACCTTCTTCGAAACATATCGTGATTCAGGCCATTCCTAAGAAAGGAGACCATTTAGCTCTTAACCACCACTATATCACTCATTTTTACTACCTTAAAATTTTTTTGAGTCTCCTCAACTTCAGCCGTACATATGCTATAGCCAACCACACACCACAACCATGAATATGCTACAGCCAGCCTACACCTCAACCATCCATCCTTATGCTGTAGCCAGTGACACCACACTGCAACCACTCATATGTTACAGTCAGCTACATACCACAACCACTCATATGCCACAGCCAACCACACAACACAACCATTCATATGCTACAGCCAACCACACCGCAACCATAAATATGCTGCAGCCAATCTATGCCTCAACCATCCATCCTTATGCTGTAGCCAGTGACACCACACTGCAACCACTCATATGCTACAGCCAACCACACACCACAACCATTCATATGCTACAGCCAACGACACCACAACCATAAATATGCTGCTGCCAACCTACACCTCAACCATCCATCCTATGCTGTAGCCAGTGGCACCACGCTGCAACCACTCATATGCTACAGCCAACCACATATCACAACCATTCATATGCTACAGCCAACCACACACCACAACCTCTCATATACTACAGCCAACCACATGCCACAATCACTCGCATGCTACAGCCAACCATATACTAAAACTATCCGCATGGTGCAGCCAACCACACACCTCAACCACCCATAAGCTACAGCATATCACTCACCTGAACCATTCATATGCCACAACCCACTATCACAACCATCCATATGCTATGGTCATCCATATGCTACAGTGAACCACACACCACAACCATATGCTGCAATCAACCTCACACCACATACCTTCCATATGTTATGGCCATCCACACACCACAACCATCCATATGTTACAGCCAGCCACACACCACAACCATCCATATGCTACAGCCAACCACACACCACGCCCATTTATATACTACAACCAACCACACCTTAACCACACATATGCTACTGCCAACCACACACTACAACCATCCATATGCTACAGCCAACCACACACCACAACCATCCATATGCTACAGCCAACCACACACCACAACCATCCATATGCTACAGCCAACCACACACCACACCCATTTATATACTACAGCCAACCACACCTTAACCACACATATGCTACTGCCAACCACATACTACAACCATCCATATGCTACAGCCAACAACATACTACAACCATCCATATTCTACAACCAACCACACACCACACCCATTTATATACTACAACCAACCACACCTTAACCACTTATATGCTACAGCCAACCACATACTACAACCATCCATATGCAACAGCCAACCACACACCACACCCATTTATATACTACAACCAACCACACCTTAACCACACATATGCTACAGCCAACCACACACCAAAACCATCCATATGCTACAGCCAACCACACACCACAACCATCCATATGCAACAGCCAACCACACACCACAACCATCCATATGCTACAGCCAACCACACACCACACCCATTTATATACTACAGACAACCACACACCACACCCATTTATATACTACAGCCAACCACACGTTAACCACACATATGCTACTGCCAACCACATACTTCAACCATCCATATGCTACATCCAACCTCACACCACTACCAATCACACACCATAACCATCCATATGTTACAGCCAACCATACAACACAACCATCCATATGCTACAGCCAACCACACACCACAACCATCCTTATGTTATAGCCAACTTCCCTCCACAACCATCCATATGCTACAGCCGTCATACCACAACCATCCATATGCTACATCCGTCATACCACAACCATCCATATGCTACAGCCGTCATACCACAACCATCCATATGCTACAGCCGTCATACCACAACCATCCATATGCTACATCCAACCACTTATCACAACCATCCTTATGCCACAATCATTCATATGCTACAGCCAACCTCACACCACGACCAACCACACACCATAACCATCCATATGCCACAGCCAACCGCTCACCTCAACCATCCATTATGCTACAGCCAACTACACACCACAACCATCCATATGCTACAGCCAACTACACGCTACAACCATCCTTATACAGTGGCGGCGGCAGGCCTCCCCTCCCCCCAATTTGAAAAGCATGGGGCTCATTCCAACCATTTTGTTTAGACTTACTTGTATAGAGGTGCAGTATGCTGCTGCTGCTGCTGCATCCTCGCCTTCACATCACTGGCTTTTGCTCCAGTGAGACCCCTTCCCCCCCCCCCCCCCACATTTTAGAGGCAGCCGCCGTCTCTGATGTGATACAGCCAACCATACACTTCATCCATCCATATGATACATATCTCAACCATCCATCCATATAATACATATCTCAACTATCCATCCATATAATACATATCTCAACCATCAATCCATATAATACATATCTTAACCATCCATCCATATAATACATATCTCAACCATCCATCCATCCACATAATACATATCTCAACCATCCATCCATATAATACATATCTCAACCGTCCATCCATATAATACATATCTCAACCATCCGTCCATATAATACATATCTCAACCATCCATCCATATAATACATATCTCAACCATCCATCCATATAATACATATCTCAACCATCCGTCCATATAATACATATCTCAACCATCCATCCATATAATACATATCTCAAACATCCATCCATATAATACATATCTCAACCATCCGTCCATATAATACATATCTCAACCATCCGTATGCTACAACTAACCACAACCCTGTACACACGACAACCTTACATGATAGCACGCATTACGACTTTACAACTTGCCACACACCATAACCCTCCATATACTGACAGGCCACAGTCCACAACCTTCTATGGTAACAAGCTCAACATGACGACTGTCCATACACTACAACCATATACACATCACAGCTCCCCACACACCTCACTCTCCCATGTACTACACCCACCGTACACTACCAGAACCCCACACACCACAACCACCTCACATGACCAGGATTCCACATACCACCATAACTCCACAACATCCCACACATCACCAGAACTTCACAATCTCCCAACACACCACAAGATCCCCACATATCACAACCTCCCACACATCACTAGAACGCCATACATCATAACCTCCCACACATCACCAGAACTCCATACATCACAACTTCCCACAAACCTCCACACATTACAATCCCGACACAACCTACCCCACACATCACAACTCCCCCTCCACGCACCTTCTACACTTCACAGAACCATACGTTCTGCACATCACAATACCATACGTTCTGCACATCACAATACCATACGTTCTGCACATCACAATACCATACACAGCCTTCCCACACCACTATTCCATACATCAAATTACAACCTCCACTCCACAACCCACTACACATCACAATCCCAATACCTCACAACCTTCCCACGACCTTTCACATATGAAATCTTCAAACACTGCAACCTCATACACACAACTTCCACATTCCACCACTCACTATATTTACAGAAGATATGAATCATCACCATATGCCACACCCGATCTTTATATACAAGATGACATTGCTCTTTTCATCCCTGACGTAACATTTGAGTTATCCCTTTCAACTTTATTGAAAATTTATTTAGATTTATGATTCAACATATTTATTACTGCAAAAAGAAAGAAAAAGAATAGAATAGCACTATTTTCATTATGTGTTCAAATTTCCTGGCGCAGCAAAGTTTAAATCGCCCGCTGTCCCAGTGCCTAAAGTATAGGCTTCAGAATTATACAACGATTCTCCGTTTAGACTTCCATGAACGCTTAAAAATTATAAATTTAGGTTTGAGTAATGTATGTTATAGGATGGAAGCAAATATATACATTCTAATACGTTTTTGGTGATCGTCACTTGTTTTATCTGTCAGCCGTGTTTATTGATTTTTCGCCCCTTATACTGGCTGTCGTCAGCAGAAGACTTGTCAGTGTGTCGTCTCAGTTGGTGTCATGGACTAGTGGTGTGGTGACGTTCTACCAGCCGCTCAGACGTATTGAGGCAGTGTGTCACTCCCTTTGATCGCTTCTCCACCAGGTGAATCAACGACATGAATATGTTTAGTAACATGTCCAGTCAAGTTTCGGGCCTGGGCTCCAGCCTGGGGTCTTGGTTCAAGAAGGACGGGCCCAAGGGTGCGGGCGAGGAAGGGGCCGAAGGCCAGGAGGGAGAGGCCAAGAAGGAGCAGACCACCCCACAGGAGCAGCCCTCCCCAGCCTCGGCCAACGCCTCCGAGCAGAGTGTCAAGGGCTCGGCCGACGAGAACGAGGACGCCGCCTCCCAACACTCAGGGTACGGCCCCTTACCTATCACTTATCATTACTACTCCTCCTACTACTCTCATATATATATATATATATATATATATATATATATATATATATATATATATATATATATATATATAATGATGTATTCTCGATATATAGACCTTTCCACAAAGTTATCCGCTTATATTCCTATGTTATCGGACTTGGTAATGTGTATGTATAACGGCACTTTCACACGGACCCCAGGAGACCTGCAGGCCCGAGGGTTGTCGTCGTCATGTGTCACTGTGGTAGTTACGTCATCATCATCATCATCATGGTCAGACTTGTCAACTGTGGTTTATTAATAAGACACATGAAGAACATTATATAACTTCATCGATGTTGGTATACACTGCAGGGTAAAATGGACGTCCAAGTCAGTCCTTGACATTTCCATTAAACCCTGACCGAGCATGCAATTCTACCATAAAGATTCCCTATATGACAATATTCTATTTCAAAATTTTATGACCAAATATATGTATTAAAATTCTTCCATAAACATTATGACCAAATTGTCTTGTAAAGGAAAAAACAATTATATATATATATATATATATATATATATATATATATATATATATATATATATATATATATATATATATATATTTTTCATACTTGATACTTGATCGCCGTTTCCCATTTTAGTGAGGTAGCACCAGGAAACAGACGAAAAAGAGCTACATCGGCTAACATATATATATATATATATATATATATATATATATATATAGCAAATGGATTTGTATGTAGCATTTATGGATCTGGAGAAGGCATATGATAGAGTTGATAGAGATGCTCTGTGGAAGGCATTAAGAATATATGGTGTGGGAGGCAAGTTGTTAGAAGCAGTGAAAAGTTTTTATCGAGGATGTAAGGCATGTGTACGTGTAGGAAGAGAGGAAAGTGATTGGTTCTCAGTGAATGTAGGTTTGCAGCAGGGGTGTGTGATGTCTCCATGGTTGTTTAATTTGTTTATGGATGGGGTTGTTAGGGAGGTAAATGCAAGAGTTTTGGAAAGAGGGGCAAGCATGAAGTCTGTTTGGGATGAGAGAGCTTGGGAAGTGAGTCAGTTGTTGTTCGCTGATGATACAGCGCTGGTGGCTGATTCATGTGAGAAACTGCAGAAGCTGGTGACTGAGTTTGGTAAAGTGTGTGAAAGAAGAAAGTTAAGAGTAAATGTGAATAAGAGCAAGGTTATTAGTTACAGTAGGGTTGAGGGTCAAGTCAATTGGGAGGTAAGTTTGAATGGAGCAAAACTGGAGGAAGTAAAGTGTTTTAGATATCTGGGAGTGGATCTGGCAGCGGATGAAACCATGGAAGCGGAAGTGGATCATAGGGTGGGGAGGGGGCGAAAATCCTGGGAGCCTTGAAGAATGTGTGGAAGTCGAGAACATTATCTCGGAAAGCAAAAATGGGTATGTTTGAAGGAATAGTGGTTCCAACAATGTTGTATGGATGCGAGGCGTGGGCTATGGATAGAGTTGTGCGCAGGAGGATGGATGTGCTGGAATTGAGATGTTTGAGGACAATGTGTGGTGTGAGGTGGTTTGATCGAGTAAGTAACATAAGGGTAAGAGAGATGTGTGGAAATAAAAAGAGCGTGGTTGAGAGAGCAGAAGAGGGTGTTTTGAAATGGTTTGGGCACATGGAGAGAATGAGTGAGGAAAGATTGACCAAGAGGATATATGTGTCAGAGGTGAAGGGAACGAGGAGAAGTGGGAGACCAAATTGGAGGTGGAAAGATGGAGTGAAAAAGATTTTGTGTGATTGGGGCCTGAACATGCAGGAGGGTGAAAGGAGGGCAAGGAATAGAGTGAATTGGATCGATTTGGTATACTGGGGTTGACATGCTGTCAGTGGATTGAGTCAGGGCATGTGAAGTGTCTGGGGTAAACCATGGAAAGCTGTGTAGGTATGTATATTTGCGTGTGTGGACTTGTATGTATATACATGTGTATGGGGGTGGGTTGGGCCATTTCTTTCGTCTGTTTCCTTGCGCTACCTCGCAAACGCGGGAGACAGCGAGAAAGCAAAAAAAAAAAAAAAAAAAAATATATATATATATATATATATATATATATATATATATATATATATAACATTGTTGGAAATATTATTCCTTCAAACATACCCATTTTTTCTCTCGGAGATAACCTCCTGTCCTTCCACACATTCTTCATCGCTCCCAGAACCTTTGCCCCCTCCCCAACCCTGCGATACTTTCACTTCCATGGTTCCATTCGCTGTTAAGTCCACTCCCAGATATCTAAAACACTTCACTTCCTCCAATTTTTGTCCATTCAAAGTTACATCCTGGTTAACCTTCCTTCAACCCTACTGAACCTAATAACCTTGCTCTTAATGACATTTAACCTCAATTTTCACACACTTTCCAAACCCAGTCACCAACTTCTGCAGTTTCTCATACGTATTAGCCACTAGCTGTATCATCAGGAGACAACTGATTCACTTCCCAGGCCCTCTCATCCACAACAGACTGCTTGAAGAATGTGTGGAAGTCGAGAACATTATCTCGGAGAGCAAAAATGGGTATGTTTGAAGGAATAGTGGTTCCAACAATGTTGTATGGTTGCGAGGCGTGGGCTATGGATAGAGTTGTGCGCAGGAGGATGGATGTGCTGGAAATGAGATGTTTGAGGACAATGTGTGGTGTGAGGTGGTTTGATAGAGTAAGTAACGTAAGGGTAAGAGAGATGTGTGGAAATAAAAAGAGCGTGGTTGAGAGAGCAGAAGAGGGTGTTTTGAAATGGTTCGGGCACATGGAGAGAATGAGTGAGGAAAGATTGACCAAGAGAATATATGTGTCGGAGGTGGAGGGAACGAGGAGAAGAGGGAGACCAAATTGGAGGTGGAAAGTTGGAGTGAAAAAGATTTTGTGTGATCAGGGCCTGAACATGCAGGAGGGTGAAAGGAGGGCAAGGAATAGAGTGAATTGGAGCGATGTGGTATACCGGGGTTGACGTGCTGTCAGTGGATTGAATCAAGGCATGTGAAGCGTCTGGGGTAAACCATGGAAAGCTGTGTAGGTATGTATATTTGCGTGTGTGGACGTATGTATATACATGTGTATGGGGGTGGGTTGGGCCATTTCTTTCGTCTGTTTCCTTGCGCTACCTCGCAAACGCGGGAGACAGCGACAAAGCAAAAAAAAAAAAAAAAATATATATATATATATATATATATATATATATATATATATATATATGTGTGTGTGTGTGTGTGTGTGTGTGTGTGTGTGTACAAGTAGGAAGAGAGGAAAGTGATTGGTTCCCAGTGAATGTCGGTTTGCGGCAGGGGTGTGTGATGTCTCCATGGTTGTTTAATTTCTTTATGGATGGGGTTGTTAAGGAGGTGAATGCAAGAGTTTTGGAGAGAGAGGCAAGTATACAGTCTGTTGGGGATGAGAGGGCTTGGGAAGTGAGTCAATCGTTGTTTGCTGATGATACAGCACTGGTGGCTGATTTGGGTGAGAAACTGCAGAATTTGGTGACTGGGTTTGGCAAAGTGTGTGAAAGAAGAAAGCTGAGAATAAATGTGAATAAGAGCAAGGTTATTAGGTTCAGTAGGGTTGAGGGACAAGTAAAGTTTGAATGGAGAAAAACTGGAGGAAGTAAAGTGGTTTAGATATCTAGGAATGGGTTTGGCAGCGGATGGAACCATGGAAGCGGAAGTGAGTCACATGGTAGGGAAGGTGGCGAAGGTTCTGGGAGTGTTGAAGAATGTGCGGAAGGCGAGAATGTTATCTCGGAAAGCAAAAATGGGTATGTTTGAAGGAATAGTGGTTCCAACAATGTTACATAGTTGTGAGGCATGGGTGATAGATAGGGTTGTGCGGAGGAAAGTGGATGTGTTGGAAATGAGATGTTTGAGGACAATATGTGGTGTGAGGTGGTTTGATTGAGTAAGTAATGAAAGAGTGAGATAGATAGTGAGATGGATAACGGTCAGAGAATTGGTATCATCAGTCAGCAGTCACCATATGGACCAGGATCATGCTCTTATCAGCAGTAAGAAATACCTGACTCAAATGAGCCTGTATATCACCCCTCTAAGGATGGAGCCAGGAAGATTTAGGTAGGTTACCAGGAAAGAGCCTTATATAACAGAGAAAGTCATATACTGGTAATACCAAGAAAAAAAATTGGTATATTGATTATATTTGTTGCTATGAAAACATAAATTTGGCACAGCTTCCCCTATTGTGTTATTTAATTCACTGATACCAGGAGTCTTTCTTGGTCATAATTGTAGTTGTTTGTGGAAGGTTATATCTTTATACAGTTAAAGTGCTCTGTTTACTTTAGATGGTGGAAAGAAAAGGCAACTAGAGTCCCAACACCTTTGGCCAGATTACCCTGCTGTATTTTATGGGTAATCGACACTCTAGGATTTTTTTTTAGATTATCCATTTTTATTTATTATACTGGATCACCGTTTCTCGCGTCAGTGAGGTAGCACCAGGAAACAGATGAGGAAAGGCCCATCCACTCATATACATGTGTATATACATAAATGCCCATATGCACATATATGTACAACATATACACATACACAGACATATACATATATACACTTGTACATAGTCATACTTGCTTGTTTTCATCTATTCCTTGCACTGCCCCACCCCATAGGAAGCAGCATCACTTCCCCCTGGTTCAGCGAGGTAGTGCCAGGAAAACAGACAAAAAAGGTCACATTCATTCACACTCAGTCTCAAGCTGTCATGTGTAATGCACTGAATCCACAGCTCCCTCAATCCACAATTCTAATTATAATTCCTTGTGTTATAAATCACCCCTGTATACTGGTAAAGCATACCATTCTTTTTAAAGTGGGCAGGAAGAGTCAATTCATGAAAGTAAGGTTAGATTTACAAAACCCAGAATTATACAAGTATGGCTAGAGTCACAAAAGGGTTAAGTTGTTTAACAGTGGGATCTGTGTAGCCTTCAAATTTATCAGCTATTTAATCATCATATTTTTTTTGTAAAAAACTTATGTGTACTCAGTCATTTGGCTTTTTGAGCCGATTTTTTTTAACATAAGTTTCATAATATCTGTCTTACTTATTGCTGAGTGAAGGAATTACATCAGAGGATATATACTCCCAGTGATAATATTAGGAGTGCACACTCATCAGAGAACTTCTCACTCCAAAGGAGTCTACCTTTCCCAGCTCCTGGAAGTAGCACAGCTTTGGGCTTCAGGAACCAGGGGTAAAAATAATGATTTTGAGAGATTGGGGCCTGACCATGCAGGAGAGTGAGGGGCATGAACAGGATAGAGCAAATTGGAACAGTGTGTTATACAGGGGTTGACATGCACTCAGTGGACTGAACCAGCTCATGTGAATTGTACAGGGTAAATCATGGAAAAGACTGTGGGGCCTGGATGTGGCTAGGGAGCTGCAGTTTTGGTGCATAACACTTGACAACTAGACAATGGTTGTGAGCGGATGCAGCCTTTTTTCATTTGTTCCTGGTGCTACCTTACTAATGTGGGAAACAGCAATCCTTGTTTTGGATCCATGGGGGTCTTGATCTGAATGAAATGAGGTACTGATAGGGTGTTGCAGGAAGCAGTTATCTGATCATGCATTCTGAGCACCCAGTGTGCTTAGAAATTTCATGTGTCCATATATTCATGCTTGCAATTGAGAATCCAGGCTTTCTTATCCTTAGAAGTGAAATTCCCAAAATGAAGTGGCTGCTGGGAACAGTAAAGAAGGAACATCATTCCATCAACATAGCCTGAGTACATTTAAGCAAAATGCTATTGCTCACAGTGTTAGAGACACTAGTCTCAGCAACCAGATGTATGATGATTTTACCCCTAGAGCAACATATGCTTGTACCTACAGTAAACCTTAGCAGTGCTTTGCCTTTGGAAACTATACATGGTGCTGGGAGCAGACTAGGAGTGGCCCACCACTCATATACATAAACGTCCATATGCATACATGTACATATTAACATATGTATGTGTATATATATGTGCGTGTATATGATTGGATGGGCCATTTTTTGCCTGTTTCCTAGCACTACCTCATGACACAGGAAGCAGCGATCAAGTATAATAGATAGATGAATAAACTAATGGGGGCTGGATGTGGATAGGGAACTGTGGTTTTGGTGCATTACACATGACAGCTAGAGACTGAGTGTGAACGAATGTGGCCTTTTTTGTCTGTTTTCCTGGCGCTACCCCACTGAAGTGGGGGGTGGCAATGCTGTTTCCTGTGGGGCTGGGTAGCACCAGGAATGGATGAAGGCAAGCAAGGATGAATATGTACATGCATATATATATGTATATGTCTGTGTGCATGTATGTATATGTAAGTATGTGTTGAGGGACAAGTAAATTGGGAGTTAAGTTTGAGTGGAGAAAAACTGGAGGAAGTGAAGTGTTTAGATATCTGTTGAGGGACAAGTAAATTGGGAGGTAAGTTTGAATGGAGAAGAAATGGAGGAAGTGAAGTGTTTTTGATATCTGGGAGTGGATTTAGCAGCATATGGAACCATGGAAGCAGAAGTGAGTCATGGTGGGGGAGGGGGCGAAGGTTCTGGGAGCGTTGAAGAATGTATGGAAGGTTAGAATGTTATCTCGGAGAGCAAAAATGGATATGTTTGAAGGAATAGTGATTCCAGCAATGTTATACGGTTGCAAGGCTTGGGCTGTATATAGGGTTGTGTGGAGGTGGGTGGATGTGTTGGAAATGAAATGCTTGAGGGCAATATGTATTGTGAGGTGGTTTGATCAAGTAAGTAGTGAAAGGGTAAGAGAGATGTGTGGTAATAGAAAGAGTGTGGTTGAGAGAGCAAAAGAGGGTGTATTGAAATGATTTGGTCACATGGAGAGAATAAGTGAGGAAAGATTGATAAAGAGGATGTATGTGTCAGAGGTGGAGGGAATGAGGAGAAGTGGGAGACCAAATTGGAGGTGGAAGGATGGAGTTAAAAAGATTTTGAGCGATCAGGGCCTGAACATACAGGAGGGTGAAAGGTGTGCAAGGAATAGAGTGGATTGGAATGATGTGGTATACCGGGGTCAATGTGCTGTCAATGGATTGAACAAGGGCATGTGAAGCGTCTGGGGTAAACTATGGAAAGTTTTGTGGGGCCTGGATGTGGAAAGGGAGCTGTGGTTTCAGCGCATTACACATGAGAGCTAGAGACTGAGTGTGAACGAATGTGGCCTTTGTTGTCTTTTCCTAGCGCTACCTCATGCGCACGGGGGGAGTGGGGTGTCATTTCATGTGTGGTGGGGTGGCGGTGGGAATGGCTGAAGGCAGCAAGTATGAATATGTACATGTGTATGTATGTATATGCCTGTGTATGTATACATTGAAATGTATAGGTATGTATATGTGCTTGTGTGGGCGTTTATGTATATACATGTGTATGTGGGTAGGTTGGGCCATTCTTTCGTCTGTTTCCTTGCGCTACTTTGCTAACTTGGGAGACAGCGACTAAGTATAATGATAATATTAATAATGTTGATATGTATATGTATGTATATGTGTGTATATAGGCATTTATGTATATGTATGTGTATATGAGTGGATGGGCCATTCTTCATTAGTTTCCTGGCGCTACCTTGCTGACGCGGGAAACAGCAGTTAAGTATGATAATTGAGACTGAGTGTGAATGAATGTGGCCTTTGTTGTCTTTTCTTGGTGCTACCCCATGCACATGTGCAGGGGGAGGGGGGGGTGCCATTTCATGTGTGGTAGGGTGGCGATGGGATGATGAATGGATGGGGGCAAGTATGATTGTGTACATGTTCATATATGTATATGTCTGTGTATGTATGTGTATGTATATGTGAAAATGTATAGGTATGTGTATGTGCTTGTGTGGGTGGGTTGGGCTATTCTTTCATGTGTTTCCTTGCGCTACCTCGCTAACGCAGGAGACAGCAACAGAGTATTATGATAATATTTTTTTTTTTTTTTTTTTTTTTGCTTTGTCGCTGTCTCCCGCGTTTGCGAGGTAGCGCAAGGAAACAGACGAAAGAAATGGCCCAACCCACCCCCATACACATGTATATACATACGTCCACACACGCAAATATACATACCTACACAGCTTTCCATGGTTTACCCCAGACGCTTCACATGCCTTGATTCAATCCACTGACAGCACGTCAACCCCGGTATACCACATCGCTCCAATTCACTCTATTCCTTGCCCTCCTTTCACCCTCCTGCATGTTCAGGACCCGATCACACAAAATCTTTTTCACTCCATCTTTCCACCTCCAATTTGGTCTCCCTATTCTCCTCGTTCCCTCCACCTCCGACACATATATCCTCTTGGTCAATCTTTCCTCACTCATTCTCTCCATGTGCCCAAATCATTTCAAAACACCCTCTTCTGCTCTCTCAACCACGCTCTTTTTATTTCCACACATCTCTCTTACCCTTACGTTACTTACTCGATCAAACCACCTCACACCACACATTGTCCTCAAACATCTCATTTCCAGCACATCCATCCTCCTGCGCACAACTCTATCCATAGCCCACGCCTCGCAACCATACAACATTGTTGGAACCACTATTCCTTCAAACATACCCATTTTTGCTTTCCGAGATAATGTTCTCGACTTCCACACATTCTTCAAGGCTCCCAGAATTTTCGCCCCCTCCCCCACCCTATGATCCACTTCCGCTTCCATGGTTCCATCCGCTGCCAGATCCACTCCCAGATATCTAAAACACTTCACTTCCTCCAGTTTGTCTCCATTCAAACTCACCTCCCAATTGACTTGACCCTCAACCCTACTGTACCTAATAACCTTAATCTTATTCACATTTACTCTTAACTTTCTTCTTTCACACACTTTACCAAACTCAGTCACCAGCTTCTGCATTTCTCACATGAATCAGCCACCAGCGCTGTATCATCAGCGAACAACAACTGACTCACTTCCCAAGCTCTCTCATCCCCAACAGACTTCATACTTGCCCCTCTTTCCAAAACTCTTGCATTCACCTCCCTAACAACCCCATCCATAAACAAATTAAACAAACCATGGAGACATCACACACCCCTGCCGCAAACCTACATTCACTGAGAACCAATCACTTTCCTCTCTTCCTACACGTACACATGCCTTACATCCTCGATAAAAACTTTTCACTGCTTCTAACAACTTGCCTCCCACACCATATATTCTTAATACCTTCCACAGAGCATCTCTATCAACTCTATCATATGCCTTCTCCAGATCCATAAATGCTACATACAAATCCATTTGCTTAATAATATTCATTTATTTATTTATTATACTTAATTGCTGTTTCCCGTATCAGTGAGGTAGTGCCAGGAAACAGACAAAGAATGGCCCATCCACTCATATACACATGTGTATACGTAAATGCCCACAAATGCACATATGATACATATGCATATCAACATATACATACATATACATACACAGACATATACATATATACACATGTACATATTCCTACTTGCTTGCCTTCATCCATTTTTGTTGCTACCCTGCCCCACAGGAAACAGCATCGGTACTTCCCACCTCAGCGAGGTAGTCCAGGAAAACGGACAAAAAAGGCCACATTCCTTCACACTCGGTCTCAAGCTGTCATGTGTAAAGCACCAAAACCACCAGGCCCCATAGACCTTTCCATAGTTTACCTCAGATGCTTCACATGCTATGGTTCAGTCCTTTGACAGCATGTTGACCCCAGTTACCACATCATTCCAATTCATTCTGTTTCTTGCATGCCTCTCACCCTCCTGTATGTTTAGGTCCTGATTGCTCAAAATCTTTTTCACTCCATACTTCTACCTCCAATTTGGTCCCCCACTTCTCCTTGTTCCCTCCACTTCTGATACATATATCCTCTTTGTGAATTTTTCCTCACCATTCTCTCTATATGTCCAAATCATTTCAACACACCCTCCTCTTCTCTGTCAACCACACACCTTTTATTTCTACCCATCCCTATTACCCTTTCATTACTTACTTGATCATACCACCTCACACCACATAGTCCTCAAACATTTCATTTCCAACACATCCACTCTCCTCTGCACAACCCTATCTATAGCCCCTTCCTTGCTACCATATGATATTGTTGGAACTACTGTTCCTTCAAACATACCTGTTTTTGCTCTCCAATATAACATTCTCTCCTTCCACACATTCTTCGTTGCTTCCTGAAGGTGACTAAGAGGGGCAGGGGCGGGTAGCTGGAAATCCTCCCTTCCTGTATTTCTTTCCCGGATATTCATTACCTAAGACAAACACTCATGTCTATAGTATTTGATATCATGGATTATAATAGCGTGCAGTAGTGTTCTCCAAATGATGTTCTGTCACTTTAATTCTTTTCTGTAAATACTATACTGCCATTGCCAAATAAAACTACTTAATAACCATAACTAGTTTTGATGTGTAGCTGAAGTGGATAATAACCAAATAGTGTATTCACAGTAAATTAATGCATTTACAGTATTTTTTCAACCCCACATATTGCCAGGCGAAGTTGGTTCAAGTGAGGGATTGTACATCTACAAGAAGTGTTTCCTTTTTCAGTAGTGGAGTGGAGCAGTATTGGTAAACATAATTTATAATCTTGATGAAAACACACCAGTAATAAATTTGAACCCCCTAAACTCAACATTTTCCACTTATTTTGCTTATGCCTCTTGATTGTGGTGATGCTTCAGTAAGGGAGTGCATATGCGAACCCTTCATGTTTTCATTTGACTCTCTGGATAGTTGGAATAGTAAGAAAACAAAATGTGGCAAACTGGCCATTCCAGGTGACATCAGCAATAGAATTGACAATGTCGCTACTGTGATAGTTTCTTTCAACGTAAACTGGTTGTTGTGTGTAGGTCACATAAATGAAAGTATTTAAGAGTTTTCTTAAAAAAATTCATTATAGAAAGTTATGTAGTGCATACAGTCTTAGAAATTTATCCTTGTATTTTTTTAAAATAGAAAATGCAAACTTGCTGATTTTTGTGTCTGATGTAGAAGAGTAATTGCTTTGAGTGGCTTTTTTATCTTATAGATTTATTCAATTGGTTACTCTGTAAGTTGCAAAATTATAATTTGTTTATGATGAGATGTTCTCATCGCTGCGTACAGACCTTCCTTGCACTGTGATAAAATGTGAATAAGGTAGGTCAATTTAAAAATTCTGTATATTCAAGCCAAAACAAATCAGCTCATAATGTAGGTGGCATTCTTCATTGCCTTGCACAATTCACAATTGTTTTTGTTTCTTACAAATTATGACTTCATACCAAGGATTTCTGTTTTCAGATTTATTGCAGTATGTGGCTGTTTTTGACACCTAATTTTTTGTAGTCTTCAAAGTCTTGAATGCTTTAGTCTGGCAAGTAAATGATGATGAAAATTGTGTATAAGAATAATCTCTTGATACGTGATGAATATTATCATAGCTAAGGTAGTAGTAGTGAAAGCTTCACGACAGAACTCAGATTTCTTTGGTGGGAAAATTAAAGCAGAATTTTTTGTTAGTGAGTCAGATGTCTCATTAGCACACTGAGAGTGGTAGTGGTATTGTTCAGATACTATGAGTATGGTCTTGCGAATCAGGTATTGTTCGTTTAACTCTTTCATGGAATCAGTGGTAATTGTTTACTTTAACTTTCAAATTGTGAGGCATCATGTGATGGTACTGTCTGGGAGTCCTGTATTTTTCATAACAAACCAAGCTTCTGACTTGATTGTATGGGATCCCCATCAGCCCAACTGAGAGTGGGTACCAACTCATCATGAGTTAGGAAGTGAAAGGCAACTGGATATTATCCTATCCATACCACTTAATTATGTTTTTAGGTTAGAAAATAATTATGAAATCTGTAGAACCACACTGACTCCTGTGGGGTTCTCAAGGCCATGAAAAGATGAGGCTGTATTTTAAGGGTAGGTTTGCTTTAGTTGAGTTGAAATATATATGTAATCATTACCTTCGAAGACTGAATGTTATCTCATTCTTGTCAGTTATTTTATTTTCACTCTTTATTTTTATCTATAGTATCACTGACTCCTGTGGGGTTTTCTAGGCCTTGGAAAGGAGAGGCTGTACTTTAATTGGTTAGATTTAGTGTAGTCGTAATATGTATATACAGAGTCATCATCTTCGAAGAATGTAAATGTCATCTCATTCTCGTGTTATTTTATTTTCACCCCTTTTACTTGTATCATTTACCTCACTGACAATTTGGAAATGTACAGGTTACAATATGCTGTTTGTTATAAGTTTCTGTTATGTAAGAAGTCATAACAGTTTAGGCTATAAATAAAAAGGGGGGAAAAAGAGAGAGAGGAAGATTAATATTCTAAAAGTGTGGCTTAAGAAAATTTACCTTTTAAAACAGGATAGGTTATACTGGTTTGGAAAGACGTATGATGATAAAGAGTTCCAAAGTTTAGCACTGGAGGGAAAGCTGCATCAGTGTCTGGCCACAAGCTGCTAATGACTAAACAGTAATAATATGATGCTGTGGCTTGAAAAGTTCTTCACTGCATAGCTGCTGGTGGAGGCAGCAGACAAGCAGCCGGGTTCATGAATCAGACACTGAATTTATATCTGTAAATGAGAATGAGAACCATATTGTGGCATAGAGGAACTGAGTCAGATTTTGAAGGCAGAATGTGAGTTGATAAGTATTACAGTATATTGATTTCTCAAGCTGTTGAAGTTTTATTTTGAGCCTCCACAAGCTTGAGAATACTAATTTAGGAAAGGAAGAATCACTCCTTTCTGTGATTGAAATAACTGTTCAAAAAATAATATGTCAGTTTCACAAGACTTCCAGTTTTTTAAAGAGAAACATGGCTGTTTTTATAACATGGGATTGGATCAGACTACCATGAGTCGGTAAATATGAGATTTAAAGTATGTTAATCAAATTGAATGGTGGATTCAAGAGCCACTGGAGTTTTATATAAAGATAGGAGAAGTCATTTGTAAATCCAAATGTAAGGAAGTTAAAGCAAGACAATGGGAGAGAAAATAAATTTACAGGAGTGGAAGGTTGTATTATCTTCAGGACACCAAAAGCAAATTAATGAAAATGTTAGTGTCTAGTGCCTTAGGTTTTTTTTTTCTCAACAACCAAGTGACATCATTTTTGTATCATTATTTGAAAAAGTAAACTGATACCAAATGTGATTAATTCATAGTGGATCTGATTAGTTAGATTTTAGTTATTATTCAGGATGGCAGGCAGTGACACTGTGATAAGTAGAACAACAATTCAGTTTTGTCTTGAATTGTAAAATTAAGTAAATAAAGGAAAGATTGCAGATAGTTTTAACCACAGCTTTCTATTATCGTTCTCTCTAATCCTATTTTCAGTGGGTGGATCAAGTGCATACAAACATACTCTTTTCTGGAAATAATTTTTTCTAAATCTAGGTTTCCCAAGCCACAGGCTAGCATAGTGCAGGAGCCCCCCATCCCACCCCTTTATCTGGTAATACAATTGAGGTAGGCCATGTTATCATTTGTTCCTCAGTTGACAATATATCTAAACCTTAGCAGTTTTGGTTTTGTATTTAACGTAAGGAAGACTATCTCGTTAAAGGTATCAGACTCGTAAATCAGAGCACGTATTATTTATCATTTTATATGGGACCCTGATGCCTGAAGCCATGGTTAATTGTTATTGTGGGGAGGGAAGCAATTAACCTGCTGACGGAGGTGGTTGCCAGGTGTTACATTGCTCCGCTGTGATGTGTTTGGGCCTGTAACAGTGATCTATACCCTTTAAAGTATTGTTGTAGCCACATAGTGGTTACGTTTTTTTTCAGACAAGTAGTGAAAGAACGGAAGTACTTGTAAACAGATGGATAAACTCACGAATGATATATGTATGTATATATATATATATATATATATATATATATATATATATATATATATATATATATATATATATATTTTTTCTTTCTTTCTTTCATACTATTCGCCATTTCCCGCATTAGCGAGGTAGCGTTGAGAACAGAGGACTGGGCCCTTGAGGGTATATCCTCACCTGGGCCCCTTCTCTGTTCCCTCTTTTGGAAAATTAAAAAAAAAAAAAGTGAGAGGGGAGGATTTCCAGCCCCCCGCTCCCTCCCCTTTTAGTCGCCTTCTACGACACGCAGGGAATACGTGGGAAGTATTCTTTCTCCCCTATCCCCAGGGATAATATATATATATATATATATATATATTATTTTGTCCCACCACTACGCAGTTTATAGGGGCCAGCTTTTTCCCCTGCCTATGTTGGTTTGTTACACTATTTCGCGCACATTTTAGACATATACGATAAGTATCCCTGCTTAGATTTTAGACCTCAGAAACGCTAAAATGTGCATATTAGGAACAAATTTTGTTGCAGGCGCTGTACCTCAAGATTGTGAAATGATAGAATTTCTAGATTTGCACCATAAGGATGTTTGATAGACAGTTATCATGACATAAAGTTTTTTTTTTTTTTTTTTGTAAATGAATGACTATATAAAGAAATTGTGGCCGTATATATGACAGCGTTATTCTTAGCACACTGGTGCCTCTCGTACATTTGGAACGAAAATTTGATTTTTTTTTACCTTATCTCAGTTTGCAAATAAAGTTATGCTTATTTTATGTATTCCATTTACAGATAGGCTACCTAGCCATGCAGGTTTGCCAGTGTCAGTTGATAACCGACACAAACCTCATTTACCATATACAGCAGTCTGCTTAGGAGGGATCTCTTACCCGGGGCAGGTAGCGGGAACATGACAGGGAAGTAAGCTTGCAGATAAAGAATTGTGTTTTTCTAGGGTGGTGTTATTAATTTTCACACGGAGTATACCAGTAGCACAACACGGGATACTGGTAGTGGAACAGATTACCAGTTGATTTAAGAATGGAGAGTTGTAATAGTGAATCGGTCTTTACATGTTGAACTATGGATGAAGTCCACTTAGCTTGTTTCACTTTTCTCGTGGTTATCTATCTATCTATCTGTGTGTGTATATATATATATATATATATATATATATATATATATATATATATATATATATATATATATATATATATATATATATACGGTGATTATTCCTCAGACTATATTGTAGAGTTGTGCAGACGACTTTATTCTCTTTGAATCCACTTTGCTTCTGGCTTTGTCGACGTTTCTTATATATAGAAGCTAAGTTTTAGCTATAATTACAAGTCATATAGACACCATTTATGATGAGCCAAAAGATCAATTCTAATCCCACCCGGACTAGCGGGGTCCCAGACCACACATACTTGTCGCCATTTTGAAGGGAAGTCAAAGTGTTAGATTGAATTAGTCAGCATCAGTTTACCAAACCTCCAGTCAAGGGTTCTTCCCTCAGGCTACCAACCTTATCCTTCCTCACTGTAATCCAGGGTGGCGTAAGGAAGCCTAGACACTGTAAAATAAATTAGTCGGCTTAATATCGCTTGTCTGCTAACAGCTCATTGCTGTATTACATTATGTATGATATAGATTGTTACATACTTGTAGATATTCAGCGAGAATGGTCAAGTGAGTTTATGAATAGAAGCAGAATTAGCAGACAACAGCCTGACGGTGAGTATGTGAAAGTCCTGCCGTTGTACTGGCCAGCTTAAAGGTGACCGGTTGGTTCTTAAGAGATGATTTCCTCGCTTGGTTGACCTGGTAATACTTAGTGTAAGAAAGGTGACACCAGGTGGAGGGGAAACCTCTTGGTTGACCTGGTAATACTTAGTGTAAGAAAGGTGACACCAGGTGGAGGGGAAACCTCTTTGGAATAAACCTCACGAGGAGGATAGGTGGCCAGAGGTGTGATGTGAGAACCCCCAAGACAAGTGTGAAAACTTCAAAACAGGAATATTGAAACAGATATACAGGTCAAGAATAGTATTATCTGCGTAAATAGGCGTAGAATTCAGAATTAATCATTGCCACTGATATAGTACGTAGCTTCTCGTAAACCTATATAGTGTGAGGGCTAGTAGACGGGTTGTTCCCTTCCCTTGTGTGCTGGTAGTCTTGGCGACGGGCTGTCGTTCGATCTTGTATTTTAGTTTAGCTTTATATATATATATATATATATATATATATATATATATATATATATATATATATATATATATATATCATATGTGTTTGCCAGTTTCCGCGTTAGCGAGGTAGCGCCAGGAACAGACGAAGAAAGACCGCATCCGCTCACACTCAGTCTCTAGCTGTCATGTGTAATGCACCGAAACCACAGCTCCCTATCCACATCCAGGCATCACAGACCTTTCCATGGTTTACCCCGGACGCTTCACATGCCCTGGTACAGTCCATTGACGGCACATCTCCCCCTGTATATCACATCGTTCCAATTCATTTGATGTGCATACCTTTCACACTCCTACATCGTCGGGCCCCGATCGCTCAAGATCTTTTCACTCCATCCTTCCATGTCTAATTTGCTCTCCCCGTTCTTATTTCCCTTCACTTCCAATAAATATATGCCTTTACATGTATATTCTCTTTGTCATATTTACCTCAGCCATTCCTTTTGTATGTCCAGATCATTTCTACACACCCTCTTCTGCTCTCTCAGCCACATTTTATTTTCTCTATTACCACACCTCTCCTACATTAGATTACATATTCGATCGACATAGATCTCCGTGGTGTAGCCGTTAACGTTCCTGAGTGTGACATTCACGGGGGCTGTCCAGGCTCGAATGCATAAGTTCGAATCTTGGTTGCGACAGTTGGTCCGCAGTCAACCCAGGTGTTCATCCACCTCTAGGGGTTGGTCTATAACCTGGGTATCTGGTTCAGGCAAGGGTGTATAAATGCATATAGTTTTAATGAGACGGTATTGATTAGGGTCTCAGTTGCCCGTGCCGTCTCATCTAACAAAAAATAAAATCCTCTAATATTTGCAACCCATGCACCGTTCTCCGCACGGCTTGATGCCATGCCTCGCATCCCTGTAATGTTGTTGAGATTGCTATACAATCAAACACCTTTTTTTTTTTTTACCCTCAGATAAATATCTCTTTCCACACATTCTTCAGAGCTCACAGAACCTCATCATTTCCTTGCCACTGTGTTATAGCTTTATATTAGTTATATTTACGGTACAAATTTACCATATCCCGATACTAATAATTTCCCCAAGTTAGTAAATGTACAAAACATATACACTTGTTTGTGTCAATTATACAAAACATATACACTTGTTTATGTTTAAATTATAAGTTTTTCGTTCAAGATTTATTTTTCTGTCATAGAGAAGTTCAAAAAACAAAACTTTTTCTTTCGTCACCTCTGACAAGATTTCTTTTTTTACTTCTCCCCATTATGTGACTCTGTTTTCAATTATATGCTCAGTATTAATCAGAGTTTGCATAAGATCTTTCAAATATATGTCTAGATAGTTCTATGATAACTGTTCCAGTCCTACCCTTCACACGTCATCGCACGTCCGGAGCCTAGTATTCACTAGTGTACTTCCAAATTGTCATGTGCTACGGTTAAGGTGCGTGTGTGTAGTTAGAACGCGTATGGTCTTAGATTGTTCATTGTTTTTCGATTGGTGGTATAACCGTACGTTGACAGCCTTAATGAACCAAGGTGTCGTTTGCTTCAAGTATAGAATAACCAACTAACCCAATAAACATAGGTATGTACTTTGCATATACGTGGGATACACTATAAACAGTACTATACCTTCCTCCTCCACCCGCGTCCTCACACTGCTTCCTCCCACACCTGCGTCCTCACACTGCTTCCTCCCACACCCGCGTCCTCACACTGCTTCCTCCCACACCCGCGTCCTCACACTGCTTCCTCCCACACCTGCGTCCTCACACTGCTTCCTCCCACACCTGCGTCCTCACACTGCTTCCGCCCACACCCGCGTCCTCACACTGCTTCCTCCCACACCTGCGTCCTCACACTGCTTCCTCCCACACCTGCGTCCTCACACTGCTTCCTCCCACACCCGCGTCCTCACACTGCTTCCTCCCACACCCGCGTCCTCACACTGCTTCCTCCCACACCCGCGTCCTCACACTGCTTCCTCCCACACCCGCGTCCTCACACTGCTTCCTCCCACACCCGCGTCCTCACACTGCTTGATCAAGTGGCGGCAGGTTCGGGCTTCTCTCCCTGCTGGGACCCGACGGTTTTAACAACCCAGTTACAACTGACTTCTAAGTTGTTTGGTAGTTCTGAAAAAGAAAATATATATTCCTGTATAGCATGAAACATTGAATAGATATCTAGTATTAGATTCTGACCTACATACATATCTTTGTTTAGTACATGTCATTTAACCGTTGTATCACATAAAAGTGTCTGAATATATCGTAAAGAACTTTGTTATGAAATTGTTGAGGTTTTACGTTAAGGTGATGAAGTGTCACGTGAAATTACCAGAAAACATAAATACCGAAAACTTTGCTTGTGGAATCACTGTGTTTTGGGCAAACACGGTTATCATAGGTTATTTACTGACGGAATAAAGGTAAAGATATGTGTGTACATTTTTTGATATGTATATATATATATATATATATATATATATATATATATATATATATATATATATATATATATATATTATACAGAGAGAGAGAGAGAGAGAGAGAGAGAGAGAGAGAGAGAGAGAGAGAGAGAGAGAGAGAGAGAGAGAGAGGCGGCATGTATCGCTTCTGCGGGTGACATTTATTAGTAATTTGTGTAGGACAGGAGTTGCTGCATGTATTATTAGTTTCTTTTTAGGGAACATGTGAAGTTAGGCGGTAAAGCGAAGCGAAGTTGTATGTTTGTGAGCATAGTAGTGTGATATGCATCCTAGAGGTTTCCAGATAGTAGATACAGTTAGGAAAAAACTAGTTTATGATATCGACTCCAGCGGAGGTTTGAAGTATGGTGAAGTACCTAATGTTGTTGTCTGAAATATGAATTTGCTGAGCGCAACTCCGACACGGTGATTCTCCTCTGGTTCGGGAGAGTAATATATTCATTTATTAAGAGTTAGCATATATTTGGTATCGTATGGAAGATGGGAATATAAATATATGCTTTTTGTGGGTATATATGAACACTGGGACATGAAAACTGTGTCCCAGATTTGTACGTTCGGTGGGTGGTGTGAGGGAAGCGTAGGTGCCAGGCAAGCCAGTCATCACCTCACACCACACACACACACACACACAGCTCCTCCCTCGGGCACCCGAGCCGACCATTAATTATAAACACACCAAGGGTCTCCCAGTCTTTCTTAGGCCATCTGGACGACTCATTTCCCCCAGAACCGTCATCCCATGTTTTATTCGTGTTATATGAAATACAAGTTTTCCCGTCATGTCCAGAAACCCGTTAGTACGACCGTAACTACGCTATATTTCCGGTCCGACGTCGCTGGTGTAACGTGCGTGACAACATTCGTGTTACATGTTCAGATGTGTAACAACGTGACCACCTGTATGATAGAGCTGTACCTGTCAACCTTTTAACGTCAATATTTGTTCTATAATGGCCCGGTCAACATCTTCACCAGATGACCTTTAACTGCCGCAGAACCATCCTTTTATCGACCTCAGTAATTGTTAATCGTAGCTCACTGCTGGGAAACACGTCAGGGAACCAGTTATTATTACTTCCCCCTGATCTGCTGTGGCTCTCCCACTGCCAACACTTGACAGTGTGTTGCAGTGCACCTGTGTTGTATAATGTCTCCGGGACAGTGATGGTAACTGAAGCTTTCCCTCAACACAACTGGCAATGATGTTATCAGTGTTACAATAACGAGCTAACCATCCGTCTGTACTGTCATCACAGAACCAGACCCGACTCCTAACACTGTCCTCGCTCCCACTTCAACTCTGCCGTTTCCCCGGTTATTTTTCATTTTCATTTATGTTTATTTTTTTTGGTCGACCATTATGGCTTTTGTGTTATTTGAAGTATTTCTTGTTATTGTATAAAGATGTGAAAATTTCAGAATTCTGAATTGATAAAACGCATACTGACTTCCCTACTCTATTATACAGTAAATTTATCCTTTGATGCAGTATTACATTCTTGCACATTTTATATTTTTTATAAAAGTTGACAATGGCAATACTAAAATTTTCCGTTCGCTATATTACAAAAGTAATTACGCAAGTGGTTCTCGAATTCCCAACAGTTCATTTCAATCCAGCTGGTATGTTGATAACAAACGTTTGGCAGTTATTGGAACATACTTTCCATAGTTGAATGAGGAGACACTTGGTGTCATGATGAGAGGTAGTCTTGCATGGTAGTGGCATTGTGTCACATCCAATTCATGTAATTGTGCTTCAGATAATTAATACTACACGGTTTGAACTCGCTGACCATGGGGAAACTTGAAATTGGGTTAGGTTTTTCCCTTTTTTTTTTTTTTTTTTAGAGCGTGAGAGTTGGGTCACTTAGGTATGGAGATTGAGGTGATTATAGGCCCGTGGGAGGTGTTACCACCTGAGTCTTGGCTTGTTAGCCTAATTATCTTCCACCTGGCTAATGACCTCGCTTCGTCCAGCGCATGGTATTCGTATTTTTCTTAAGTTTATTTTACGTCGTGTTTTTTAAAGGATAAGGATATATATATATATATATATATATATATATATATATATATATATATATATATATATATATATATATATATGGCTGAGATGGTTACACAGTGATGACTCAGTAGACATGTTGGGAAGGTTTTATCATGGTCGCTGGAGGGAAAGTTGAGTGTCGTTGATGATGACGTTGTGGTTCTAGCGTAGATGACCAGACGTTACTCAGATAAGCAAGATCATCACCAGTGGATCTGGCTGTACGGAAGCCATCCACACTGGTGATCACAGAGAAGACTCACGTGAGATTCACCATGTCTGAGGATATGGCAGTTGAGGAGGGAGTCAAACACTTGGGAAATGGCACATGTCAAAGCAACAGGACGATAGTTAGAGGGGTCAGAACGATCACCCTTCTCAGGGATGGGATATACCAACGCATGCTTCCAAGAAGACGGTAAAGTTATGGTTTTTAAACAGAAACAGAACAGACGGGCAAGCACAGGAGCAAGTTCAGAGGCAAACTTCTGCAGCACACGGGGATGGATGCCACCAGGACCATAAGCCTTGCTTGTGTCCAGACAGAGAAGTGCTTTTTGGATAGTTCGAAAGGAGATTAAGGGAGAGGCATAGGATTAGTAAGAGGAGCATCAAGGGATAAAGGAATGTTAGAATCATCCAAGGTGGAGTTAGAGTCATCCAAGGTGAACAGCATACATATGTGTATGTGGACAGGATACATAAGTTTGATAAGTTTTACGACAGAAAAGAAATTTCAGGTGACGTGACATCCTTAGAGTACACCACTACCCCCCCCCCCCCCTCCTCGCCCACGTACAAGCAAGCAGGTAATTAAGTATAATTGATGTTTGTGTGGTGAGGAGGAGGGTTGGAAGCTGTCATGATCAGTGTGGGCTGGTCCCAGACCTGACTGACACCTTGCTGCTGCTCGGGCGGGGGTTAAGCTGGCCAGGGAAACATAACATCAGTTGTTAACTTGTGGTAACATGTGCCTCTGATCGTGATGGTTATTATACACACACTGCTGTCTGGGTCATGTTCCTGAAGGACGCGGTAATATAGCTATTGAAATACGGGTAGCCATATCCGTAGACATGTTGTTTCCCCCGGGAAATGAAACCATTTATTCCAAGGTAACGTTAACGTGAGAGGACAGCTGCTGGTCTGAGTATGTGGAACATCACGTCTAGTCTGGACCAGACGGTGTACGTGTGTGCATGTTAACGTATGTTGCTTAACTCTAACTTACGTTATGGTAGACTTAAGCAATACAGGTATGAGAACAGGACAAGAATCAAAGGCTTTGTTTCATAATGTTAAAGATTATTACCATTGTATTGAATGGAGTAACGCTAATTCAGTTATTGACTGTAAATCTTTACCACGAGAAATATCACTGATGTTAGTGAAGGTCTATACAAACTAGATGACTCTGTCCTGGGCAGAATTGGTAAACAGTTCCCCTTCTTGTCCACATAAATGAAAATTGTATGACATGCAAGATGCCAGACCCGAACTCCACCACCCGGTAACGCTTGTTTACCAAAACGTCTTAACTGTGTCTCTAACTTGTACATCAACTGACTATTCTACGTCTTCTGTATAATTCTTGTATCTCCCCTGACGATGAGATCAATACACGAAAGTGCACTTGGGATTTTATCGTGTTTCATTGTCCTCGTGGTTTTAGTTCTATACTGTGACTTCTTGCAATATATATATAATATATGATATATATATATATATATATATATATATATATATATATATATATATACATATATATATATATATATATATATATAAAATAATAATAATAATAATTTTTTCTCATATATATTCGCCATTTCCCGCGTCAGCGAAGCAGCGCTAAGAACAGAGAACTGAGCCTTAGAAGGAATATCCTCTCTTAGCCCCCTTCTCTGTCCCTTCTTTTGGAAAAATAAAGAAATCGAGAGGGAAGGATTTCCAGCCCCCCGCTCCCTCTCCTTTCAGTCGCCTTCTACGACACGCAGGGAATACGTGGAAAGTATTCTTTCTCCCTTTCCCCAGGATATATATATATATATATATATATATATATATATATATATATATATATATATATATATATATATAATGATTTCTTTGAGGGAGGGGTGTAAAAAGTAATGGTTAGCAGTTTGTGTATATAACGCTGATCTAAGTACAGTTGACGTGTATAGAAAGTCGTTAAACGAATATTCCAATACTTTAATACGGGAGTTAATGTTAACCTGTGGTTGTTAATGTTAACCTTTGGTTGTTAATGTTAGCTTGTGGTTAATCTTAAACTGTGGCTGTTAACCGGTGAATGTTAATGTTAACCAGTGTGTGTTTCTCTTAATGTTGTTAGTTGTAAACAACAATGTTCCTAGCCAAGGTTCACCTAAGCTATCTAGTAATAAGTAATACATTTTCCTCTTAAACTAATTGTTTGTAAGGAATCGTTGTTCTTCATAGTGTAGCCGCTTGTTTTTTTTGTATTATTTTGTGTATAAGAAGAATTCAAACCTGACCTGATCACTGGGTGCCTTTGTGGCTGTTTTTGATGAGGAAGATTTCAGATCTTCACACAGACGAGTGTGGTACAAGAAGTTAGGTGTATACATGATTCAGTAGTGAATAACCTACACATTCTAATGTGAGTAAAGAGGCACCAATAATGTAAGTCGTGGAGTTGAAGCAAGATATTCATCGTGTTGTATAAGTATTGCTTTCACCCATCCTAACTGTTAACTCATTCCCTAGTTAACCATCCTTTTGGGAAGACGTAACGCGCCTCATTGCAGGGGAAATGCTTCACCACGAGCTGTGCCTCCATTACTAAACATGAAATCAGACAATTCAAGTCTTAACTAGCTTGTTAAAAGTAGCTTCTTGTGTCTTGTAATTATTTCAACTAAAGTGATTGATTATCAGTTAACTAGTTCCATCCGGAGGAAAGCCTAGTGAGCAGATGTTAGATAGATCATACAATGACCCAACACTGACGTTTGCTAGACGTGTCGTGTGTGTGTGTGTGACTCCTGGAGACAACATAACAGCTCCTCACACATGACTATATAACACACTTACATATGATTACATGTGCTACACGTGAGTTTGTTGCCACGTAGAGACGTTTCGTGATATTGTGGCAGTAACGTTTTAATCTTGTGATGTCAGAATGATGGTAGTCTGGTGTTGAGAAGCAAGTCATGCAGCGAGAGTTGGAAATGGTAGTTTTGTAAGGTGGGGAGGGAGGTGTGGCTGTAGCTACCATCGTGGCTGGTCGTCTAGTGTTAACACAGTTGACCACTTGTATTGATGTAGGTGGTGATGATCCTTCAACATGCTGTAGTGATTGTTTAATGTGTCTATATTGACTCTGAGGTGAAGGATATGGTGAGTTGTATACCATTATTGAAAACTTTATCTTCGGTACATAATAGTCACGGTGGAGGGAGGGACAGGAGCAATGGGCTGTACAGGGAAATGCCTGGTTATATGGACGAACGAAATTGATTGTCATGATTAATGAAGGTGACACGTTAATATGGCAGTATCAACAACTGATAATGATGTAAATAATGCCAGATGTTAGTTGTTTATTATTGATTATTATTATTATTATTATTTATTTTATTATCATTATTATTGTTATTATTATTATTATTATTATTATTATTATTATTATTATCATTATCATTATTATTATTTTATATTATTATTATTATTATTATTATTATTATCATTATTATTGTTATTATTATTATTATTATTATTATTATTATTTTATATTATTATTATTATTATTATTATTATTATTATTATTATCATTATTATTATTTTATATTATTATTATTATTATTATTATTATTATTATTATATTATTATTATTATTATTATTATTATTATTATTATTATTATTGATGATGATGATGATAGTGTTATTGTTTTTCTTGATAAGATTGAGATAATGTTTGGGTATAGGTTGGTGTAAGGATGATGATGATGATGATGATGATGATCTTACTGTGTTTGTTTATGTTGGTAGGAAGAGAGAGGTTGCTGAGAAGGCGACTCTTGGTGCAGTAGTGGCGCCGCACACCAGGTCAGTCAGTGCCCCCTGGTGGGTGGGCAAGGTTGCTTGCCCTTACCTTACCTAACCCATCTGCCTGCCACTTTACTTACCTTCCTGCTCATGACAGGTTCCTGGTGCTCACGACAGGTGCAGGGCCTCAGGCACACTGCATGGCCGCTCTCTCATGGCCATTGCATGCATGTCTCATGGCCAGAATGTATTAACAGTTAACTTAATTTTTTCAAGTGGTTTGGTTCTGTGTATGCATTTTTATACTTGCATTCAGTGACGTCACTTAATATGACTGCTTTTTTCATCATTTATATATATATATATATATATATATATATATATATATATATATATATATATATATATATACAGTGCATTTTTCCACTGATTTTTGATTAGGTGACATGCAGGATTTCATAATTTTTCGAGTGATATTGCTCCATAATCATTACTCTTGGAGATGACATTGATATGCATTTTGTGTAATGTAATTCGGGAATGTTATATTTTTGTAGTATTGTATCTGTTACTAGTACTAGTTAGTACTAGACTGTGCAGGTGTTAGTGAACGGGATCCATAAAGGCGAAGTGGCTATGTTCACAGCGAACGGATGTAGCCTCACAAGAACCAAGCTGTACAGGCAGGTGGGGTTGTCTTGTACCGGCAAGATGTATGTAATTATTGTCATGACTTTAGTCTGTGTTTGTGTGAGTGTTTGTGTTTGTGATATGAGGGGGGGGGGGGGGTTGTACAACGACCGGCTACCTGCCTCAGGCACCAGCAAGTGTAGCACCGTGGGACAGACTCTGGTCTTCACTGCGTAGAGTTTGGGGACTGGCACTGCCTCACTGCCTGGACTGCCCCCATCTGTGCTGCCCACATAGCGGAGGCGGTCGTACTTGTCTACTTCTGAGATAGATCTGTTATGATGAGAGTCAGGTGTGTTTGTTTATAAAGAATGCAACGTTGCCGAGTTGACGCCTTCAAATGCTTAAACTTTCTAATGGTTGACCACAAATATTTCCTAAGAGTATCCTCATGTGTTTCCTGACCTGATCGTTCCCTGTGGAAGTCTCCGCTGGATACAACTTGTCCTCTTAGTCACAGTGTTGTTGCTTCATCACCGTATGATGCACACCTCATCACGTCCCCTGCGCGCGCACCCTCCTCCTCCTCCTACTGTAACACGGTCAGAGCCGCGCGCCGTAACTGCCTACGTCTTAAAGCAGTGCTTCTCTGAGCTGGGCTTCGATCCTTGCTCATCAATATCGCTTCTTTCATACCTTCCCATCTTGCTACACTCTTACTCAGCAAGGAAAGTCGCTTTTACCACACACACACATATATATATATATATATATATATATATATATATATATATATATATATATATATATATATATCCCTGGGGATAGGGGAGAAAGAATACTTCCCACGTATTCCCTGCGTGTCGTAGAAGGCGACTAAAAGGGAAGGGAGCGGGGGGCTGGAAATCCTCCCCTCTCGTTTTTCATTTTTTTTTTCTTCCAAAAGAAGGAACAGAGAAGGGGGTCAGGTGAGGATATTCCCTCAAAGGCCCAGTCCTCTGTTCTTAACGCTACCTCGCTATCGCGGGAAATGGCGAATAGTATGAAAGAAGAAAGAAAATACACGTCACCAATGGTGCCACTCATAGTCTCCATGGCAGTCAATAGTTTGAGCAGCTCTGGAAATATCATTGCACTTGATGTGTTTGTACAAGTATTTTCTGACCAGATTTCATTCCTGTTACTTTCCCATTTTCCTCAGTATTCAGATGGGTAGGTTTACATCTGGTTGTTACGTCGCGATGGCTTGATAGAAAGAATTCTTGTGTTGCTCCACACTTTATTTTCCAGCTGGGAGGCGTCAGTCACGGACAAAAGTGCACACCCAGGCCGGACCTGGACTGAAATATAGATTACTGAAACGGAAAAAAGAGACGAGGGAAAATATTTACAGATATTGGAGGAACTGCCAAACCTGCCTTAGAATGTGTCCGTTCATAGGTTGTGAGAATGAGTATGTCAGTTACTTTGTTTTCCTCTTCATAGATGATCTTTGGTCAGCCATGATCTTTGGTCAGCCTCTGATCGTATTCACTCTTACGCTAACAATTTCAGTACAATTTCATCAACTTTTCATTTATGTTATAGTTTCTTTTTCTCATACTGAACATGTTCTTCCTAAATTGCATGGTCAAGCGGTAAGCTTAGTTCAACTCTGCCAATATACGTTGTCTCTGTACGTCTTAGTACATGACAATCGTATCTTCCTACGACACGACATGATCATACTTTACCTGACCACAACATGACGCAGTTGGGCCTAACCATGTCCTCCCCGCTGTACTGGAGACCAGAGGGAGTGCAGGCTAGACAGACAACATTTACTCTGCTCTTCTTCTCTTCTGCTGCCAAACTACCAGGCTTGGAGCTTGGGTCTGTGTGGCCAGTGTAGCTATGTAACAAAATCTGTTTCCCCCAAACTAGTGGTATTTTGTAGGTGGTACACTGATGCTTCTCTTTATACAGTTACCCAGATGGTTGTACAGGATTCTCATTCGTCTTGCTGCTCATCTCTGCGGTGGAGAGGTTTTTTATTCTTTTTCCTAAGCCGGAGTGGCGTCCGAGCTGCCTGCCTGCCTGCCTTATGAACTCTCGTGGTATCTCGTTATCCTCCAGCCATCCGTGACCGACGTCCGCCATGATATTGCTTTTTTCCAACTTTCATTTTTTATTCTGCTGGTGTCCTGGCCAGGCTGCGTGTGCTTGCCTCAGCCCTGGCTGCTGTTTCCCATGATTTATGTGTGGAGGTTAACTACACGAGGATTGGTCGTTATGGTGGTCCATCCTCCTTTCCTCGTGCAGTTTAGTTGTGGAATTTTCTTGCTTGTTGCTTTAACTTTTCCACTTGTAACGGTCGGGTCTACGAGGTATACATCAGCTCACAGTAACAATCTTTGTTGTAGTCATAGTAATCTGATCTTTACGACGGACATGATTACGACTGTAGCATGACAGTGGTCGTTGTCATGTTGGCTTTCATAAGAAGATTGTGTTCGTATGTGTGACAATCTAACAGAGGAGTAGCAGCAGGTGAACGTTGTGGGTCGTGGTGTGACAGTGTCACGCTAGGCTGTTGTTGGTAACGCCACCAGACCTTCCTGTAACAGGACGGTGTGAGACGTGGGACACTACACCACCCTGCAGTGTGTAGTGTGAGACGTGGGGCGCTACACCCCTGCAGTGTGTAGTGTGAGACGTGGGACGCTACACCCCTGCAGTGTGTAGTGTGAGACGTGGGACGCTACACCCCTGCAGTGTGTAGTGTGAGACGTGGGACGCTACACCACCCTGCAGTGTGTAGTGTGAGACGTGGGACGCTACACCCCTGCAGTGTGTAGTGTGAGACGTGGGACGCTACACCCCTGCAGTGTGTAGTGTGAGACGTGGGACGCTACACCCCTGCAGTGTGTAGTGTGAGACGTGGGACGCTACACCACCCTGCAGTGTGTAGTGTGAGACGTGGGACGCTACACCCCTGCAGTGTGTAGTGTGAGACGTGGGACGCTACACCCCTGCAGTGTGTAGTGTGAGACGTGGGACGCTACACCACCCTGTAGTGTGAGACGTGGGACGCTACACCCCTGCAGTGTGTAGTGTGAGACGTGGGACGCTACACCCCTGCAGTGAGTAGTGTGAGACGTGGGACGCTACACCCCTGCAGTGTGTAGTGTGAGACGTGGGACGCTACACCCCTGCAGTGTGGAGTGTGAGACGTGGGACGCTACACCCCTGCAGTGTGTAGTGTGAGACGTGGGACGCTACACTCCTGCAGTGTGTAGTGTGGGGACGTGGGACGCTACACCACCCTGCAGTGTGAGACGTGGGACACTACACCCCTGCAGTGTGTAGTGTGAGACGTGGGACGCTACACCCCTGCAGTGTGTAGTGTGAGACGTGGGGCGCTACACCACCCTGCAGTGTGTAGTGTGAGACGTGGGACGCTACACCACCCTGTAGTGTGAGACGTGGGACACTACACCCCTGCAGTGTGTAGTGTGAGCCGTGGGGCGCTACACCACCTTGCAGTGTGTAGTGTGAGACGTGGGGCGCTACACCACCCTGCAGTGTGTAGTGTGAGACGTGGGACACTACACCCCTGCAGTGTGTAGTGTGAGCCGTGGGACGCTACACCCCTGCAGTGTGTAGTGTGAGACGCTACACTACCGTGTAGTGTGAGGATGGACCGTAGTACACCAGTTGGCGGCCCACTTTCCACCGGGGGAAATCAATACAGGATCCTGGTGGTGGCGTGAGGCGGGCGGCCCTCCGCTGGCTAGCCTACATATTGTACATACGCGTCCGCCACGTCTGGACGAACGTTGTTCTTGTGACCCAGGGACGCCCCTGGCACGACCACCTGCAGCACCGCTGCAACCGCTACCTCCCTGCCTCCCTCCCTGCCTCCCTCTCTGCCTGCCTGGTAGATGGCATTTCCTCCCCGCCAGACCCCCTCCCGGCGAGGTTGGGATAAAAAATGGGATACTCTAGTGTACACACGAGTGTGTGTGTGTGTGTGTGTGTGTGTGTGTGTGTGTGTGTGTGTGTGTGGGTGTAAATATATTTTGTTATACCACTACGGTATTTCGTATGCAAACCTTGGGGGAGGGAGGGAGGGAGGGGGTGTGAAGTTGAGCGGAGAGGGGAAGTCTGAGTGTGTAGTGTGGAGGTTTGGCCTGGCTGCTCCCGTGCGAGGTAGGGTCAGCTGGTGTCACATTGTAAGTAGTGTTGGGGACTGACCGACCTTACTGGACCTTGACCCATCCTCATGTAAGAGGTCATCATCCATGCTTCACCACCTGTCAGTAACGTTGTGTGGTGTATAACGTAACAGCCATCACTGGAGGCATCAGAAACAGCCTCTGAGCGTCACAATGTGAGTTACCTGTTGCTCATGTGAGTACCTCCACCCTCGTTAGGTAGTTAGTGCACGGGAGGAATGATTGCATGGGTTAAATACTGATAATGATGATGGATTATGACATAGGGAGACTGTGGGCACGCCATCTGTTACCTTAATGTTGTACTATACAGACCTGTCTTACCGGCAGATGTTGGTCATCATGATGACAGATGTTCGTACATACCACACTTGTTGCTCTGGTGAGAACGCGTTCACTTGGGAAGCTGTAAGAGAGTGTGGAGTGTTGTGGTGTGACGACCGGAGAGTCAGAGTGTGTTGAGTGAGGGAGGGAGGTGATGCCTGGGACCATTCTGTGCCGTGCGGGTCGTCTGTATTGGTCATCCTTCCCGTGTCTCACCATCATCACCCCACACACACACACACGTCATATATCTGTCTCACTCAGTTTTACTTCATAGGTTCCCATTGCTTGGCATCGTCTCCCAGTGTGATGATAACCTGGAGATCCAGACACAAGAATCTAACAAGCTGCTAGGCCCGTCGTGCCCAGCACACAACCTCCCACGTCGTGCGCGTCTCCTGCTCACGAGAACGACGACTCTTACACCGGTCATCACTACTCGCTCCTGACACCCATGTTCCTCGCCCCTGACGCCCATGTTCCTCGCTCCTGACGCCCATGTTCCTTGCCCCTGACACACATGTTCCTCACCCCTGACGCCCATGTTCCTCACCCCTGACGCCCATGTTCCTCGCCCCTGACGCCCATGTTCCTCACCCCTGACGCCCATGTTCCTTGCCCCTGACGCCCATGTTTCTCTCTGATACACCAGGACCTTTCCATAGCCCACGTTCGTGCACCATCCTGTCATATGCTGAGCCTGACCTGGGAGCCGCCTCCCACTGTATCTTGGTATTCTGGAGGACGTAATTGTCTAATGTTGTTTACATTCCTCTATGTTACACCTCACTATCCCTGCCTGCCAGTTGTACAGTTCACTGACCTCCAGTAAGTGTGGCACCTGCTGATATTTTCCTGCGCCTCGCCCGCTGCTCCCTGACCCCCAGACATTTTGTAAGTTTCCTCGACTGTGTGAATTCCTCCCATGACGTCATCCCTCCCTCACGTGGAGGTGGTCGTGTCCAGCAGAGGCAGCTGGTGATGCCCTCCCACCCCACAGATGGTACAGTGTTGCAGCGTAACGTTATACATTCTTGATGATTCGGAGGCAAACGTGTCCCATCCCAGCCAGTACACTGCACACACTCACAACCTTTCACAACACTACAGCTCACAACACTACAGCTCACAACACTACAGATGTTTTCACTTTGAAATCGTTACGTTGTAGCTGCTCAGTATGATGGTTGGGTCAGATGAGCACACGTGTCCTTAAGGCACCATTCAGTAAGTGTGGCTCGTCCAGTACTGACGCTGTATCCCTGGCTGCTCTGACTGACGCATACTTAATGTTGCGCCCGGTCACACCACCGCCTCCTTCTCCCGGGTTGTGTGGCGGAGGTTAGTGTTGTGGCACTGGTGGCTGATGTCCCCGTAAGACTACCACATCATCCAGTCTGTGGTTCAGCCGCTCCTGGTCTGAGGTCATCCGGGTAAGGGACCTGGGAAAGCTATCCTGCCTGCCACCACCACCAGGAGCAGCAGCGGTATGTAAGCGTCATCTCCGGCCAGGATCATCGTCACACATAATGTGCTCCCCCAGCGACGGTTCTCTGCTGCTACTTCTGACGCGCCTCTCACTGTGTCCCTCCCTCTAACCTCTTAATGTACACTGAAGGAAGCTCTCTCTCTCTCTCTCTCTCTCTCTCTCTCTCTCTCTCTCTCTCTCTCTCTCTCTCTCTCTCTCTCTCTCTCTCTCTCTCTGACCATAAGTAAGAGAGTATGGGTCACATGTCATCCCTCGTGAAACCCTAATTTCCCCCTTATATAAACAACTTGTATCGCTGCTGCATGTGTCGTGAGGAAGGCTGGTGAGCCCCACCTCCTACCACCGTCCTCCTCTTACTCAGACTTCTTCACGAAGTCGTCGATTTTCTCTTCAATTTCCATTTATTGGATCATTTAGGATCTCGTGGCCATACGTGTCCATCATCAGTTTGGCTTTCTGTGTGAAATTCACGGGCGATACTTTTTAGTTTTTACTCGTCGTATTATATTTTATGTGAGATTATGTTGGTGTTGGGCTCTGATCCTCAAGCTTCGTATTTTCGGCTTTCCTTTCTCACTTTGTATTCATATGTAGCTTGTTGTCTCGTTAGGTCCCAAATTGTTCATTCGTTTCCTGGGCGGGACAGAAACGTTTGGTTCTTGTGGTGATAGAATTTTCGGGAAAATATTTCGTTGGTGAGAAGAAAGGTTTATACTAGTTAAATGGCAAGTATAAACAGTAAAGTGGCCAAGAGTTATACCACTGAACAGTGTCATTCCGCCGTTCTCCGACGTTACGTAGGAGCGTTTGCTGAGTGTAAGTCCAAGTTCAAAGATAAATAGCCAGCATTTGACTGAGTCATTGGCCTACAAGTAATGTAATGACTGATCCTGTACACGTAGAAGCCTGGCTGTCTGTAGAGGAACACACACACACGAGGCCCAGGTCAGGTTACAGCAGTAGGCCCGGCTGTGTGGGCGTGAGTGGGAGCCAGGTTCCCAGGTCGGGATGGGTCGTTAAGCAGCGCGTCGTTTGTACATCGTTTGTGAAGGAACATCGTGGCGAGGAGGGCAGCAGTGTGCCGACCTCGTTAATACGGCATCACAATCACGTGTCAGACAGTAAAGCCAAAATGAATCGGTAGTAGTAGTAGAGACGTGTTGATGATTGACACATATACACCCGCACCCATGATACAGTACATAAGCTTCAGCGCAAGCCCGTTAGTGAGTTAGTTAGCTAGTTAGTGAGTGAGTTAGCTAGCTAGTTAGTGAGTTAGTTAGCTAGTTAGTGAGTTAGTTGGTAAACTTGATATTTTTCTCTGCCGGGAGCCAGCCAGTGGGTGGCTGGTGCGGGTGTACTGGTGCAGTCAGGAAGCTTCATCATGTGGTGCACCAGCCAGCACGCCCTACATGGGCTCCTCTTCCACATACACGTGTGTGTGTGTGTGTGTGTGTGTGTGTGTGTGCGTGTCGTCCCCAGCACGGCTGCTGGACTCGTGTACTAACTGTGTCTGTTGACTGGTTCATGTTGCCACTTTCCTTGACGTGCAGTCTTGTTAGTGTTGTTGTTGTGGTCATATTGTTGTGATGTATGTGATGCTACACATTCATGTATCTTGTGTCATGTTATGATCGGTGTATGTGAACAATGTGATGTTGATGTGTCGGGTGATGAAGAGCGGCAGGAGTTACCTTCACTGATCATGTGTTGTCTTGCTCTGGTGTGCTCAGGTGATCCACACATTCTACCACTCTTATCTGTACTGTAGTGGGCACGACTGCAGTCTATACTGTAGTGGAGATAACTGGCATTTATATTGTGATGGTGACAACTGGCCTTTATATTGTGATGGTGACAACTGGCCTTTATATTGTGGTGGTGACAACTGGCCTTTATATTGTGATGGTGACAACTGGCCTTTATATTGTGGTGGTGACAACTGGCCTTTATATTGTGATGGTGACAACTGGCTTTTGTGTTATGGTGGTGAGAGGTGTCGAGTACACATTGAGGTTGTGGTGGTGGTGGTAGGCTACAGGTAAGTGGAAGGCTCCACGCACCGTCCTGTGGCCCCAGGTTGTAGCAGTAGGTCGTCCAGGTGTGGTACATGCTCCACTTGGGGTCCTCCACCACGTAGGTGGTCGGTCCACAGTCCACCCGGCTCTTCATCCTTCCTTAGGGATGGGTTCTTAAAATGGATACGTGACTCATGCAAATATATATATATATATATATATATATATATATATATATATATATATATATATATATATATATATAGGGGATAGGGGAGAAAGAATACTTCCCACGTATTCCCTGCGTGTCGTAGAAGGCGACTAAAAGGGGAGGGAGCGGGTGGCTGGAAATCCTCCCCTCTCGTTTTTTTTTAATTTTCCAAAAGAAGGAACAGAGAAGGGGGCCAGGTGAGGATTTTCCCTCTAAGGCCCAGTCCTCTGTTCTTAACGCTACCTCGCAAATGCGGGAAATGGCGAATCGTATAAAAAAAAATATATATATATATATATATATATATATATATATATATATATATATATATATATATATATATTTTTTTTTTTTTTTTTTTTTTTTTTTATACTTTGTCGCTGTCTCCCGCGTTTGCGAGGTAGCGCAAGGAAACAGACGAAAGAAATGGCCCAAACCCCCCCCCCCCCCATACACATGTACATACACACGTCCACACACGCAAATATACATACCTACACAGCTTTCCATGGTTTACCCCAGACGCTTCACATGCCTTGATTCAATCCACTGACAGCACGTCAACCCCTGTATACCACATGACTCCAATTCACTCTATTCCTTGCCCTCCTTTCACCCTCCTGCATGTTCAGGCCCCGATCACACAAAATCTTTTTCACTCCATCTTTCCACCTCCAATTTGGTCTCCCTCTTCTCCTCGTTCCCTCCACCTCCGACACATATATCCTCTTGGTCAATCTCTCCTCACTCATTCTCTCCATGTGCCCAAACCATTTCAAAACACCCTCTTCTGCTCTCTCAACCACGCTCTTTTTATTTCCACACATCTCTCTTACCCTTACGTTACTTACTCGATATATATATATATATATATATATATATATATATATGATATGGCGTTAACGAGATGCTATGATTAGGGGATTCAGATAAGTGTGTGGTGTGCTCACAGCTGCCAGTACTGGAGTGAGTGTTGACCTGTGGCAGTCATGCAGGCATACATACATGCCAGGTGGGACTCGTGTGTCGTGTGTTCTCCAGGCTGGTTGATGGTGATGACCGAGACACAATGTCTGGACACACAGGAGAACACGCGCGACTCCGCCCACGTGCAGGAAGTGGCTCACTTTCCAGTTGTTGCGTCCAATTTAACTTGTAAACTGTTGGGTTAGATAAAGGTCACCGGCAGTTACTGGAAATGTGGACCATAAATTGTACGAGGCGAGGGGAGAGAGAGAGAGAGAGAGAGAGAGAGAGAGAGAGAGAGAGAGAGAGAGAGAGAGAGAGAGAGAGAGAGAGAGAGCAGTGTTCAGCATACAAATGCTGAAGCTGAAATGTATCTGCTGGTGTGAGAGACAGCTTACAGGAGAGGATACCTTATTACACGCATGGTAGAGCTAGCTCACTCTCCTTAATAATCCCCTCTCTCTCTCTCTCTCTCTCTCTCTCTCTCTCTCTCTCTCTCTCTCTCTGGTTTCCTGTATAAGGGTTGTCTGCGTGGTCGTCCGTGTGTGTGTGTGTGTGGGGGGGGGGGGGAAGGGGGGCTGCTACCCATGTTGTCCTCACCCCTGCTCTCACATCTTTTATCTCAAGGTTTCCTGCACCTCCATACCAATCCTCATCACACACACACACACACACACACACACACATATATATATATATATATATTATTATTTTTTTTTATTTTGCTTTGTCGCTGTCTCCCGCGTTTGCGAGGTAGCGCAAGGAAACAGACGAAAGAAATGGCCCAACCCACCCCCATACACATGTATATACATACACGTCCACACACGCAAATATACGCACCTATACATCTCAATATATATATATATATATATATATATATATATATATATATATATATATATATATATATATATATATATATATATCTAAACTATTGAATTACAAGGCAGGGTAATTTGTGGGGAAGGAGGGGGGGTGTCCCCACAGCAGAGGTAAAGAAATAAAGTTTGCAGTCAACAATTTTTTCTATACGTAGTGATATTATTTACAGAATCATGTTATTTACAGAATCATATTATTTACAGTCATATTATTTACAGTCATGTTATGAATTATGTATTTACTCGGTTGCACAATGGTGTAGTGATTGATAGTAACACATCTTAACAATATACATTTACATGAACTAGATACATTATGGTCGTATTTTTGTGTCGTCAGGTCAAGCTGCACTTCCCTGTGACCCTTGGTTAGGTCGGTAGCAAGGTTGTATGTAGTTGTTGTCTTGTTTAGATCAGTTCTTGTTCCACAGAACAAGCAAGGGGGGGGGGGGGGCGGGGGTTATAACATGGAATGTAATATGTTGTAACATTAACTGGAATCTTATTGGTCAAAAACGAACATAATCTGATTGGTCGGGGCAGTATACAGAATCTGATTGGTCGGGGCAGTATACAGAATCTGATTGGTCGGAGCAGGAAACACATTCTGATTGGTGGGAGGCATGAAGGAAATGTGATGGTTGGTGGAAGTGTCGGGATGTGGTTGGTGGTAGCAGGAGAGGGAGCTCGTCCGTCATCACATGGATGATGATACACACTAAACATAAGAGCAAGTCATCAGTAACCAGCAGGTACCCTCACCCAGGCTACACACGTGACAGTATTGACTACCATACACCAGAAGACTTTATTATTATTTTGTTTTGGAAAATATGGGGGGGGGGGGGGAACACGGCAAACTTCAGTAAGGTAGCAAATTACAGTGTCGGCAAAATAACAACACTGTCTACCACCCATATATTATCAAAGACTACGGTTTACTGTGGAGACAAGCATAGGACGCTCTCAGGGTGACATTCTCGTATACCTCATTGCTGAGACTAGTGTGTGTAACGGTTGGAGTACCAACAATCCGCCTCACTGCGCCTCAGACTATCTTGAAGAGGATGTTCCTTCTTTACTCCTGCCGGGAAATTCATTTCGAGAATTTTGTTTCTGGTTGCTGTATTTCTTTCATCTTTGCTGCAAGATGGCTGCCTCTTACCTCTCTAAGGAGGAGAAAGCCCAAATTCTCGCCTGAAAGCAAGAAACTGTGAGTGAACAGAACGCAGGATGAGGCAGCTGCTTCCTCATCAGTGCCTCGCCTCATTCAGGAGATGAAGACTCTGTGTAACGCAAACCTGGACCTTGAATACCTCAGGCACCGTGTCAGCTGCACGTCTGCTGCTGACCACACCAGGCACCGTGTCAGCTGCACGTCTGCTGCTGACCACACCAGGCACCGTGTCAGCTGCACGTCTGCTGCTGACCACACCAGAAACTACGTAACTGTGAACCCAACCTTGAAAATGGTTTTGCTCTTTGCTATCGATCTTTATATATATATATATATATATATATATATATATATATATATATATATATATATATATATATATATATATTATTATTATTATTATTATGAGGGTAAATTTACAGAGTTACGTAAGATAGATGGCAGCAGCAGCAGCAGCAGCAGTTGCTCCTGTTTATATAACGTGTGTGTTGCCAGGGTACGTGTGTGGTGGTACAGAGGCGGGACCCCCTGCCTGCCTGCCTGCCATGTGTGTACTACCCACCATGACCGTCACACTCGACTGATACTAGTATTGACAACATGATTCAAGGTCGCATGTTACCTGTACGTTCATGTTGTACAGGAGACGGTAGACGTGTGTAAATGACGCTATATATATATATATATATATATATATATATATATATATTGTGTGTGTGTGTGTGGAAAGTGGAGGGGACAAGGAGAATGGGGAAGACCAGACTGGAGATGGAAGGTTGGAGTGAAAAGATGTTTTGAGTCATCGGGACTTGAACATGCAGGAGGGTGACAGGCATGCACGGGATAGAGTGAATTGGATCGATGTGGTATACAAGGGTTTATGTGCTGTCATTGGAGTAAAGCGGCTGGGAGAAGCCATGGATGTGAGCCAATGCTGCCTTTCTTCGTCTGTTCCGGGCGCTTCTTCGTTAACGCGGGAAATGGCGGACAAGTTTGAAAGAGAAAATTTTTCCTGTGTAACTCTTTGAGTCATGTAGTTATGTTATACACATCAATGTTTATCATGTCAGTGTGTCGTGTTGATCCTGTGTCACGTGTTACAGTAGGTTATCAACGTGAAGTGTTACTGTACCATACTAGAACACGTGGTCACTGTGTACTGTCAGTTACGTCATGCAATGATCATACTAGAACACGTGGTCAGTGTACGGTTAGGTCATGCAGTGATCATACTAGAACACGTGGTCAGTGTACGGTTAGGTCATGCAGTGATCATACTAGAACACGTGGTCACTGTACGGTTAGGTCATTCAGTGATCATACTAGAACACGTGGTCACTGTACGGTTAGATCATGCAGTGATCATACTAGAACACGTGGTCAGTGTACGTCAGGTCACGTTACGTTGGGTTAGGTCAGGTCAGGTTAGGTTAGGTTAGGTTAGGTTAGGTTAGGTCAGGTTAGGTCAGGTCAGGTCAGGTTAGGTTAGGTTAGGTCAGGTTAGGTTAGGTCAGGTCAGGTTAGGTTAGGTTAGGTCAGGTTAGGTTAGGTCAGGTCAGGTTAGGTTAGGTTAGGTCAGGTTAGGTTAGGTTAGGTTATGTCAGGTTAGGTTAGGTTAGGTTAGGTCACGTTACGTTACGTTGGGTCAGGTCAGGTCAGGTCAGGTTAGGTCAGGTCAGGTTAGGTCAGGTTAGTTTTCTGGTGGGTGAGGCTCGGGCTGGTGTTGATCATGGATGGTGTAGTGAGGGAGGTGGCCAGCAGGTGCAGCCCGCCCTCAGTGTGTGAACTCCTGCAGGAGGCTGCACCTAGCGAGAGGAAGCTGCGGTGCTGGTGTGTTTACTGTGTCATGCCTCACACACACACACACACACACACACACACACACACACACACACACACACATGATGATGAACAGTATGGATCCAAACTGACCTTGGCCAGTCCAGTTGGCGGGTCACACACTTGCATAGACCATTTGTGGTGAGTCTTGCCAGGAGGGTGTCAAGGTCGGATGCAGCCATCATGATGCCTCCACCACCATCCTTGTGGACACCACTGGAGGCATCGAGGGGCGGCAGGTGGTGATGCTAGGTGCCTGGGTGAGGCATCGAGGGGCGGGAGGTGGTGGTGTTAGGTGACTGGGTGAGGCATCGAGAGGTGGGAGGTGGTGGTAGGTGCTTGGGTGAGGCATCGAGGAGCGGCAGGTGGTGGCTGGGTGAGGCATCGACGGGCAGGAGATGGTGGTGCTAGGTGCCTGGGTGAGGCATCGAGGGGCGGGAGGTGGTGGCTGGGTGAGGGCAGGCCAGGTGACCGTGGTGGTCCTGCCCCCGTGCCGGATGTGACCGTCTCTCCTCATGTTACACGAAGTGGTCGTCCAGACAGGTCGTCGTGTTCCTGCCACTCGCTCGACGGTATCGATCCCACGTCCTCAAGGTTACCCCGTCATCCACGACCACCGGGTGTCACATTGTTACCCCGTCTTCCACGACCACCGGGTGTCACCCGGGTCTCACATTGTTACCCCGTCATCCACGACCACCAGGTGTCACCCGGGTGTCACATTGTTACCCCGTCATCCACGACCACCGGGTGTCACCCGGGTGTCACATTGTTACCCTGGGAAAATGAAAATTTATCACCGTATAAGATGTGTGAACTGACTAAGTCTGTGGCGGTCTGGGGGAGAATGCAACAATGAAGGATTGTGGACATGATCACAGACGTACGTCGCTGTGAGGAAGACGACACATGAGGGAGAGTGAGAGACAGCCTCGCCCTCATGACACGACCAGTGCAGGGGAGACTTAACCCAGCCACCAGCAGGTAGCGCACTGGTCTTCATCTTGTGAGCGAGAAACAAACGGAATGAAACCAATCTGGCAAGTTCACCACAACACAACATATTAATCCCCACAACAACAAACCATATAACATATGTGCCAACATACACGCACTTACATCACATATAAGAAGTAACATCCCGTTTATAAGTGACTGAGATCACATAGAACATGTAACATCCCATTTATAAGTGACTGAGATCACGTAGAACATGTAACATCCCATTTATAAGTGACTGAGATCACATGGAACATGTAACATCCCATTTATAAGTGACTGAGATCACATAGAACATGTAACATCCCATTTATAAGTGACTGAGATCACATAGAACATGTAACATCCCATTTATAAGTGACTTGCTTATCCAGTCAAATCCAGTGTTTGTGACCATCAACGAGACGTATGTTAATGTCGGTATGAGTAGTGAGATGTGGCTCCCACACTACCACCTGTACACTTGTCATGTCCCGAGAAGATCACGTGGTGCAGTTGGACTGTTACAACTGCTGGAGTCCACAAGTGATGCAACACAACCTCTTGTTGTTAAGCTTCACAACTCACATGTGGTCATTACATTCAATTTACGAAACAAATACGAAACATACTTTAATACCTCGACCTCAGGAAACCCTGCCTCTAATATGCTTGTTGTTGTTGTATGGTTGTGAGTATGGTTAGTAGTGTTGTGTGGTTATTACGTAGGTCAGGGCCAGTAGTTATTAGCGTGGTTGTCCACTTCTCATGTGTGTTCCTGTGTAAGTACTTCCCCGTCGTCTTCATATCTGACTCACAAACCTCATTATCTTCACGTTACAACCCCCCCCCCCCGGCCCAGCCATGCGTTACCAACGTTACAGTGGTCATGTCTCCCTCATGACACATGACATCAAGATATAACCTAACTCATGATGGTTCACGTACATTGTATAGTCGCTCCTTCACAACACACGCCACTACACAGACAATGATAATAATAATAATAATAATAATAATAATAATAATAATGATAATAATAATAATAATGATAATAATAATGATAATAATAATAATAATAATAATAATAATAATGATAATGAGGTGTAAATTGTTTATTGGTTATTAATAATTGTTCTTACCTCTGATGGTTATGTGCAGTAGATGATGGTGAGGTTGTGTGAGACGTGTTGTGAGTTCCTGAGTGATCTCTCACACCCTCTACGCACTCTCTCTTGTCTCTATATATATACACGATCTTTATCTGGTTATCCTTCACACTCTCACGTTCCCTCTCCTCCCTCCACTGTTCCACACACACACACACACACACACACACACACAGCCAGAGGTGTGGCGCTACACCCTGCGTGGGAGGCGGTTACCGTATTGAGTCGTCGTAAAAACCAATTACCATATTATACTATTTCAATATAACCCTCGCGCGTTACATCCATGTAAGTAACAATACACTTCAGGTCTGCAGTAACATAAACATGGTGGGTTAACCATAGCCTCCGCCCTGCCCTGTAGCCGCTTTGTACTGAACAGTGGAGGACAACCCCAGGCGTTGTGTGGGTCCATATTATCATTTCACAACTGAGCAGGTGTTTCATATCAGTACGGTCTAGCTGGCACAACACTGCGCACATATCTAGGGTTGTTAGTTGTATCTGTATTGTAGTTACGTGATACCTTCCTGTGTTGGTTGTGCACTAACATTGTGGCCGCTGGTCTGGTCTGGTCTGGTCTGGTGGGGTGATGTGGCCCGTCTAGGCCTGCTCCTGGTGATGTGGTCCGTCTCCTGCTCCTGGTGATGTGGCCCGTCTCCTCCCGTAGTTTGTTTGGGGATGCTGACCACACGAGGATTGGTCGTTATGATGCCTCCTTGAGTAACACCAGTCATAGTGTACCATTCTAGTCTTACTTTCTTGTAACTCTCTCACGCTTGACCCACATCTACAACACAACACCTCCTCCAGCTGATCCACAACCCCTGTTTGTTTGTTTTTGTTACCTTATCATTCCACGTTTTCCAACAAGCTGACCTGGAGTGGCGTCCGTTGTAGCCGACTTGAATGTTTCCTGGGCTGGAGGAGGTTTGTGGTGAGCTGCTCCCGTCCGTCACCACTGTGGTGTGACCTTGATGGAGGAGGTGTTGGTGTCGTGCAGGATATATGAAGGGATGTGACCCCGGGTATTGACCTCATGTTTCAGACGTGTTGCACGCCGTCCCTCTTCCACCCTTCCTAAATATTGTAACTTGGTGGTCGTGTGTGGCTCCTGGGTCAGTAAGGTGTGGCTCCTGGGTCAGGAAGGCGTGGCTCCTGGGTCAGGAAGGTGTGGCTCCTGGGTCAGGAAGGCGTGGCTCCTGGGTCAGGAAGGTGTGGCTCCTGGGTCAGGAAGGCGTGGCTCCTGGGTCAGGAAGGCGTGGCTCCTGGGTCAGGAAGGTGTGGCTCCTGGGTCAGGAAGGTGTGGCTCCTGGGTCAGGAAGGCGTGGCTCCTGGGTCAGGAAGGTGTGGCTCCTGGGTCAGGAAGGCGTGGCTCCTGGGTCAGGAAGGTGTGGCTCCTGGGTCAGGAAGGTGTGGCTCCTGGGTCAGGAAGGTGTGGCTCCTGGGTCAGGAAGGCGTGGCTCCTGGGTCAGGAAGGTGTGGCTCCTGGGTCAGGAAGGCGTGGCTCCTGGGTCAGGAAGGTGTGGCTCCTGGGTCAGGAAGGCGTGGCTCCTGGGTCAGGGAGGTGTGGCTCATGGGTCAGGAAGGCGTGGCTCCTGGGTCAGGAAGGCGTGGCTCCTGGGTCAGGAAGGTGTGGCTCCTGGGTCAGGAAGGCGTGGCTCCTGGGTCAGGGAGGTGTGGCTCCTGGGTCAGGAAGGCGTGGCTCCTGGGTCAGGAAGGCGTGGCTCCTGGGTCAGGAAGGTGTGGCTCCTGGGTCAGGAAGGCGTGGCTCCTGGGTCAGGAAGGCGTGGCTCCTGGGTCAGGAAGGTGTGGCTCCTGGGTCAGGAAGGTGTGGCTCCTGGGTCAGGAAGGCGTGGCTCCTGGGTCAGGGAGGTGTGGCTCATGGGTCAGGAAGGCGTGGCTCCTGGGTCAGGAAGACGTGGCTCCTGGGTCAGGAAGGTGTGGCTCCTGAGTCAGGGAGGTGTGGCTCCCTTGGGTTAAGGGGGAGGGGGAGGGGGGAGGGTGGGGGGGGGGGTTATTCACTTAATGGATAATAATGTCATCAGGTTCACACGTAGCGGAGGCACTGACCTTGACCTTGCTTCACTGGAGAGGTCAGAAGGTCATACCGCCAGTTCACTTGGTCATGTGTTGAGCAGGAAGCTGGAGGCCCTGGTTGTGTTCACTCACAACTGATCATAACGTAGGGAAGGCGTCACGTGACCAACTGTAGTCATGCACCACAACTGTTATCCCTCCGTCAGGTATAGGTCTGGGGTCAAAGGTCATGACCCCAGATAAGATTGTGAGAAGCCTCACTTGGTTAAGCCGCTCAACCCGATGGTTTGACCTTCACTGGTGTTGCGATGTGGTTGTACTGTGGTGGCTGTTATGTGGCGATCTGAAGTGGATAGGTGTCCTGGGCATGTTGGTGTTGTGGGTCAGTGTAGGTGTTGTGTGACGGGTGTATGGTTGTTGTTGTGGTGGTGGTGTTGTGGGTCAATGTAGGTGTTGTGTGGTAGGCTGGTCGTGTCGTGTGTGTGTGTGTGTGTGTGTGTGTGTGTGTGTGTGTGTGTGTGTGTGTGGACCAGTCCTCCCTCTCCTGACGTAGTATGTATTGCTTCTCTCCTGACACGTCTCACAACCAGCGCTGCCCTGGGGTCGTAATACTCTCTCTCTCTCTCTCTCTCTCTCTCTCTCTCTCTCTCTCTCTCTCTCTCTCTCTCTCTCTCTCTCTCATGTTCTAATTATAACCTGGAGTGTCTCCTGCTGAGCCCAGCGTTGCCACACTCTCCTTCCTGTACATTATTCCTCATTACTTGCCGCTGGTCACTGTGTCTGCTTCCATCATGGTATGGACGCTATCAGTCACCCTCCCACCTACCGCTTCATGTGTCCTGCCTCACACTTACCTCATGTGACCCTTCCTGTGGCAGGAGAGTTGACCCCTCATCCTCACCATGACCTCCTCTGCTCACAGGACATCAGTCTGCACCACAGACGTTGTACCACACGGACGGTGTGTGATCATGTTGCTCCTCCTCCTTGATGATGTGGAGCAAGACGTCCGCCACCCTGCCCGCCTCACACATGGTAGTGAGGGATGATGACGGTGTTGGTCGTCAGGTGGGGTCGCTCACCTGAGCATAGCAGTACTACGGCAGCAGCAGCACAGGTGCTGCTGCTGGCCTGCTTGAGTGCTCAGATCTTACCTCCGCCCTGGGAAGAACACTGGAGGAGGCAGGTGGTGGCTCCTCCTCCTCCTCCTGCTGGAGTGGAGGAAGACACAACCCGTCCTGCCTATATTGCTGGCCCTCACGACCGCTCGGCCAACACTCGGGATCTGTTTTTTTCACCTTTAAATCTTGGCCGCTCCTGCCCTGCTGCACGTGGTCCCCCCCAGTGGCTGGCTCCTGCCCTGCTGCACGTGGTCCCCCCCAGTGGCTGGCTCCTGCCCTGCTGCACGTGGTCCTCCCCAGTGGCTGGCTCCTGCCCTGCTGCACGTGGTCCTCCCCAGTGGCTGGCTCCTGCCCTGCTGCACGGGGTCCCCCCCAGTGGCTGGCTCCTGCCCTGCTGCACGTGGTCCTCCCCAGTGGCTGGCTCCTGCCCTGCTGCACGGGGTCCCCCCCAGTGGCTGGCTCCTGCCCTGCTGCACGGGGTCCTCCCCAGTGGCTGGCTCCTGCCCTGCTGCACGGGGTCCTCCCCAGTGGCTGGCTCCTGCCCTGCTGCACGGGGTCCTCCCCAGTGGCTGGCTCCTGCCCTGCTGCACGGGGTCCTCCCCAGTGGCTGGCTCCTGCCCTGCTGCACGGGGTCCTCCCTAGTGGCTGGCTCCTGCCCTGCTGCACGTGGTCCTCCCTAGTGGCTGGCTCCTGCCCTGCTGCACGTGGTCCTCCCTAGTGGCTGGCTCCTGCCCTGCTGCACGTGGTCCTCCCTAGTGGCTGGCTCCTGCCCTGCTGCACGTGGTCCTCCCTAGTGGCTGGCTCCTGCCCTGCTGCACGTGGTCCTCCCCAGTGGCTGGCTCCTGCCCTGCTGCACGTGGTCCTCCCCAGTGGCTGGCTCCTGCCCTGCTGCACGTGGTCCTCCCCAGTGGCTGGCTCCTGCCCTGCTGCACGGGGTCCTCCCCAGTGGCTGGCTCCTGCCCTGCTGCACGGGGTCCTCCCCAGTGGCTGGCTCCTGCCCTGCTGCACGTGGTCCTCCCCAGTGGCTGGCTCCTGCCCTGCTGCACGTGGTCCTCCCCAGTGGCTGGCTCCTGCCCTGCTGCACGTGGTCCTCCCCAGTGGCTGGTGTGACCAGGTGTTACTTGCAGGATCATCATCGTGTGAAAGCCACTGATGAGGTTGAGGTTGTGGTGGTTCTGGGTCAGACTTGCTCATACATCTCCTCATTTCGGTAGGTAGGTAGGTAGGTAGGTGGGTAGGTAGGTAGGTGGGTAGGTAGGTAGGTGGTAGGTAGGTAGGTAGGTAGGTGGGTAGGTAGGTAGGTAGGTAGGTGGGTAGGTAGGTAGGTAGGTAGGTGGTAGGTAGGTAGGTAGGTAGGTGGTAGGTAGGTAGGTGGGTAGGTAGGTAGGTGGGTAGGTAGGTAGGTGGGTAGGTAGGTAGGTGGGTAGGTAGGTAGGTGGTAGGTAGGTAGGTGGGTAGGTAGGTAGGTAGGTGGGTAGGTAGGTAGGTGGTAGGTAGGTAGGTGGTAGGTAGGTAGGTGGGTAGGTAGGTAGGTGGGTAGGTAGGTAGGTGGTAGGTAGGTAGGTGGGTAGGTAGGTAGGTAGGTGGGTAGGTAGGTAGGTAGGTGGGTAGGTAGGTAGGTGGGTAGGTAGGTAGGTGGGTAGGTAGGTAGGTAGGTAGGTGGTAGGTAGGTAGGTGGGTAGGTAGGTAGGTAGGTAGGTGGTAGGTAGGTAGGTGGTAGGTAGGTAGGTGGGTAGGTAGGTAGGTGGGTAGGTAGGTAGGTGGTAGGTAGGTAGGTGGTAGGTAGGTAGGTGGGTAGGTAGGTAGGTGGGTAGGTAGGTAGGTAGGTAGGTAGGTAGGTAGGTGGGTAGGTAGGTAGGTAGGTGGGTAGGTAGGTAGGTAGGTAGGTAGGTGGTAGGTAGGTAGGTGGTAGGTAGGTAGGTGGTAGGTAGGTAGGTGGGTAGGTAGGTAGGTAGGTGGGTAGGTAGGTAGGTGGTAGGTAGGTAGGTGGTAGGTAGGTAGGTGGGTAGGTAGGTAGGTGGTAGGTAGGTAGGTAGGTAGGTGGGTAGGTAGGTAGGTAGGTAGGTGGTAGGTAGGTAGGTGGGTAGGTAGGTAGGTGGTAGGTAGGTAGGTGGGTAGGTAGGTAGGTAGGTAGGTAGGTGGGTAGGTAGGTAGGTGGTAGGTAGGTAGGTAGGTAGGTAGGTGGGTAGGTAGGTAGGTAGGTAGGTAGGTGGTAGGTAGGTAGGTAGGTAGGTGGTAGGTAGGTAGGTGGGTAGGTAGGTAGGTGGTAGGTAGGTAGGTGGTAGGTAGGTAGGTGGGTAGGTAGGTAGGTGGGTAGGTAGGTAGGTAGGTAGGTGGGTAGGTGGGTAGGTAGGTAGGTAGGTGGGTAGGTAGGTAGGTAGGTAGGTAGGTGGGTAGGTAGGTAGGTGGGTAGGTAGGTAGGTGGGTAGGTAGGTAGGTGGTAGGTAGGTAGGTAGGTGGTAGGTAGGTAGGTAGGTGGGTAGGTAGGTAGGTGGGTAGGTAGGTAGGTGGGTAGGTAGGTAGGTGGGTAGGTAGGTAGGTAGGTGGGTAGGTAGGTAGGTAGGTAGGTGGTAGGTAGGTAGGTGGGTAGGTAGGTAGGTGGGTAGGTAGGTAGGTGGGTAGGTAGGTAGGTGGTAGGTAGGTAGGTGGGTAGGTAGGTAGGTAGGTAGGTGGGTAGGTAGGTAGGTGGGTAGGTAGGTAGGTGGGTAGGTAGGTAGGTGGGTAGGTAGGTAGGTGGGTAGGTAGGTAGGTGGTAGGTAGGTAGGTAGGTGGGTAGGTAGGTAGGTGGGTAGGTAGGTAGGTGGTAGGTAGGTAGGTGGGTAGGTAGGTAGGTAGGTAGGTAGGTAGGTAGGTGGTAGGTAGGTAGGTAGGTAGGTGGTAGGTAGGTAGGTGGGTAGGTAGGTAGGTAGGTAGGTGGTAGGTAGGTAGGTGGGTAGGTAGGTAGGTGGGTAGGTAGGTAGGTAGGTAGGTAGGTAGGTGGGTAGGTAGGTAGGTGGGTAGGTAGGTAGGTAGGTGGTAGGTAGGTAGGTGGTAGGTAGGTAGGTAGGTAGGTAGGTAGGTAGGTGGTAGGTAGGTAGGTAGGTGGTAGGTAGGTAGGTAGGTGGGTAGGTAGGTAGGTGGGTAGGTAGGTAGGTGGGTAGGTAGGTAGGTGGGTAGGTAGGTAGGTGGGTAGGTAGGTAGGTGGGTAGGTAGGTAGGTAGGTAGGTGGGTAGGTAGGTAGGTAGGTAGGTGGTAGGTAGGTAGGTAGGTAGGTAGGTAGGTAGGTGGTAGGTAGGTAGGTGGGTAGGTAGGTGGGGAGTTCAGGTGGTAGGTGGTAGGTAGGTGGTAGGTAGGTAGGTGGGTAGGTAGGTAGGTAGGTAGGTGGTAGGTAGGCAGGTGGGAGATAGGCAGGTAGGTAGGTGGTAGGTAGGTAGGTAGGTAGGTAGGAAGGTGGTAGGTAGGTAGGTAGGTAGGTAGGTGGTAGGTAGTAGGTAGGTAGGTAGGTGGGTAGGTAGGTAGGTAGGTAGGTAGGTGGGTAGGTAGGTAGGTAGGTAGGTAGGTGGGTAGGTAGGTAGGTAGGTAGGTAGGTAGGTGGGTAGGTAGGTAGGTAGGTAGGGACATTGCTCGTGCCCAGAGCCCTGGGGAAGGAAGGTTCCTTTGGTAACTATTTGTATGGAGACGACATTAACCCTTACCATCAGTTACAGGTTTTCAATATATATATATATATATATATATATATATATATATATATATATATATATATATATATATATATATATATATATATATATATTCCTTCTGATCTACGGGAAAATGAAACAAGATCATTTCCCAAGTGCTCTTTCGTGTAATAATCACATCATCAGGTGACATACAAGAAAGAAATATAAAAGTCAGTTAATACACAAGGAAGAGACGTAGCTAGGACGCCATTTGGTAAACAAGTGATGTTATTAGAACTTTTAGGTCTCGTTTTATATGTAAATTAATGCGTCATTTTTTAATATAACATATTTTTTTTTCTCATATACTTATGATGTTAGTCTATGACATTAATTGCGGTATGTTGCTGAGTTTGTAGTGTTGTCATAATTGCTGCCTCCGTGGGGGCGGGGGGGGGCGGGGCGGGGGGGGGCCCAGGCTGGCGGGCGGGCGGGCGGGCGGTTAAAAAAACTCTTGTGTGAGCGGGGGCGTCACGCACCACCTCTCTTCTCTCTCTCTCTTCCCTTTTCCCTCTCTCTCTCTCTCTTTTTCTCTCTCTATCCTCTCTCTCCCCTTCCCTACGTAGTACCCGGCCACGTCCTGTCCGAGTTGGGTGGTGTGAGCGTATAAAGGCCAACATGTGGTGCTTTACTCTCATCATACCAGGCACGGTACCTGTGTGGTACCCACACGGGAGACCCAACATGACCAGGTACCAGGCACGGTACCTGTGTGGTACCCACACGGGAGACCCAACATGACCAGGTACCAGGCACAGGTCCATCATCTACCACACCCACACTACCACGAGGCTAAAGGTCAACACACAACAGATTATAATGATCAATGAAGAACATCATAACTCCTGAACATTGAAAGCTGGTCACGAGTGTACTTAACGTTGAAGATGGTGTACATACTACTACGTTAACCACAGGTCGTCACGTGATGTAGTGTCCCCACAGGAGCCCCCCCCCCCCACCACCACATCGTAGATAACGTCATTATGTCCACCTGATCACTACTGTTACACATCACTGCCCACAACTTGCTCTCTCGTCCCTCCTCACTCACTCACTCCCAACACTGGGTCCTCACTCACTCACTCCCAACACTGGGTCCTCACTCACTCACTCCCAACACTGGGTCCTCACTCACTCACTCCCAACACTGGGTCCTCACTCACTCACTCCCAACACTGGGTCCTCACTCACTCACTCCCAACACTGGGTCCTCACTCACTCACTCCCAACACTGGGTCCTCACTCACTCACTCCCAACACTGGGTCATCACTCACTCCCAACACTGGGTCCTCACTCACTCACTCCCAACACTGGGTCCTCACTCACTCACTCCCAACACCGGGTCCTCACTCACTCACTCCCAACACTGGGTCCTCACTCACTCACTCCCAACACTGGGTCCTCACTCACTCACTCCCAACACTGGGTCCTCACTCACTCACTCCCAACACTGGGTCCTCACTCACTCACTCCCAACACCGGGTCCTCACTCACTCACTCCCAACACTGGGTCCTCACTCACTCACTCCCAACACTGGGTCATCACTCACTCACTCCCAACACTGGGTCCTCATCTGGCACTCCGCCTGCTTCCTCCCTTGACCAGTGACCACGTGTACAGCATCTATTGACCAGTGACTACGTGTACAGCATCTATTGACCAGTAACTACATGTACAGCATCTATTGACCAGTGACCACGTGTACAGCTGTAATGATCTCAGTAACTTCAACATTGCAGGTTTACAGTACCTCCCCAACGTTTACATACTTCCCGCCCTCAACACTTCTACTGCCTCTCACCCCCATGACCCTCACCTACTGCCTCTCACCCCCATGACCCTCACCTACTGCCTCTCACCCCCATGACCCTCACCTACTGCCTCTCACCCCCACGACCCTCACCTACTGCCTCTCACCCCCACGACCCTCACCTACTGCCTCTCACCCCCACGACCCTCACCTACTGCCTCTCACCCCCACGACCCTCACCTACTGCCTCTCACCCCCATGACCCTCAGCTACTGCCTCTCACCCCCACGACCCTCACCCTAGGCTGGCTGCCCGGCAGTACCTCCTCAGTGTGTACTTCCCAGCAGCACCAGCTACTGCCTCTCTCTCACCCACTCGACCCTGACTCTCCCTGACTCTCCCACTCTCCCTCCAGTGAGAGGATCGATGCCCCAAGAGTGGCTGGGGCCGCCCATCCCCCTTCCCGCCACTTTGTCACGCCCCTCTGGCTATTTGTATTCTCCCCACATTATATTCTCTCCCCAGCCTGCAGTAACTCCTCCCCACCGTCTTACCCGAGGTCGCTTAGTGGTGCTATGGGTAGGTCTGGCTAGTGATGGTGATGGGTAGGTCTGGGTAGTGATGGTGATGGGTAGGTCTGGCTAGTGATGGTGATGGGTAGTGATGGTGATGGGTAGGTCTGGGTAGTGATGGTGATGGGTAGGTCTGGGTAGTGATGGTGATGGGTAGGTCTGGGTAGTGATGGTGATGGGTAGGTCTGGCTAGTGATGGTGATGGGTAGGTCTGGGTAGTGATGGTGATGGGTAGGATGGTGATGGTGTAGGCGTGCGTGCGGTGTGTTGGTTGCTAACATAAACACGTGTTAAGAAGTAACATGTATAGTGAGATGATTGTGATGACGACCACTTCTGGTATTTGTGAGGGTGATAGTGTGTAGCTGAAAGTGATGTTGATAATGAAACATGTTGTATTTATAACTACGGACATAACGTACATGACAAGAATTAAAGTGTGAGTATGGTGAAGATAGTGAGAGACGTGTTGGATGATGATGGTGATGATGATGATGATGGTGATGATGATGATGATGATGATGGTGATGATGATGATGATGATGATGATGATGATGATGATGATGGTGATGATGATGGTGTTGATGAGATGTGGGGGGATGTGATGATGATGATGATGATGGTGATGATGGTGATGATGATGATGAGATGATTTTGGTGATGATGGATGATGATTTGATGATTGAGGGGTGTTTTGGGAGATGGTTGATGATGAGTGGTTGATGTGATGAGATGGTGTTTAAAGATGAGATGAGGTGATGATGATGATGATGATATGAGATGGGGGATGTGTGATGGTGGATGATGATGATGTTGGTGAGAGATGATGATGGTGATGTGTGGTGATGGATGAGGGTTTGATGATGATGGGGTTGAGGGATGATGATGGTGATTGATGATGATGATGAGGGTGGATGGAGATGGTGATGGATGATGATGATGATGTGGAAAATTGGTTGATGATGAGGATGGTGATGATGATGGGATGAGAGGGTGATGATGAAAGATGAGATGATGATGAGATGATGGTGATGATGATGGTGATGATGATGGTAATGAGATGGTGATGATTGGGACGATGGTGATGATGATGATGATGATGATGGTGATGATGATGATGATGATGATGATGGTGATGATGATGATGATGATGATGATGATGGTGATGATGATGATGATGATGATGATGATGATGATGGTGATGATGATGGTGATGATGATGATGATGATGATGATGGTGATGATGATGGTCATATGACGATGGTGATGATGATGACGATGGTGATGATGATGATGATGATGATGGTGATGATGATGATGATGATGATGATGATGATGGTGATGATGATGATGATGATGATGATGGTGATGATGATGATGGTGATGATGATGATGATGATGATGGTGATGATGATGGTGATGATGATGATGATGATGATGGTGATGATGATGGTGATGATGATGATGATGATGATGGTGATGATGATGATGGTGATGATGATGATGATGATGATGGTGATGATGATGATGATGATGATGGTGATGATGATGATGGTGATGATGATGATGATGATGATAGTTAATATGATGGTGATTACTAGTAGGGAGGATAGTGATGATGGTCACTGTCACGTGATGATGACAGATGGTGTGGTGATGATGATGTGTTCCTGGCGTGTTGGGCAAGCATCTCTCTCTCTCTCTCTCTCTCTCTCTCTCTCTCTCTCTCTCTCTCTCTCTCTCTCTCTCAGGACGTGCGTCAGTAAGATCTTCCGGTGAGTAGGTAGGGAGGTAGGTAAGAAGATAGGTATGTAGGTAGGTCTTGAGGTAGGTAGGTAGGGAGATAGATAGGTAGGTAGATAGGGAGTTAAGTAAGAAAGTAGGTAGGGTAAGGGATGTGGTATACCCCCTCCCCCCCATCGTTACAACTCCTCAGCCACTTGGTACAACTTGGCGTATTGCATTGTGTTCAGCTGGTCACAACTTTAACATTTTATGTAATGGAAATCTGGGTCACATTTATCACCTACCGTGTATATATATATATATATATATATATATATATATATATATATATATATATATATATATATATATATATATATTTTTTTTTTTTTTTTTTTTTTTTTATACTTTGTCGCTGTCTCCCGCGTTTGCGAGGTAGCGCAAGGAAACAGACGAAAGAAATGGCCCAACCCCCCCCCCCCCCCCCCATACACATGTACATACACACGTCCACACACGCAAATATACATACCTACACAGCTTTCCATGGTTTACCCCAGACGCTTCACATGCCTTGCTTCAATCCACTGACAGCACGTCAACCCCTGTATACCACATGACTCCAATTCACTCTATTTCTTGCCCTCCTTTCACCCTCCTGCATGTTCAGGCCCCGATCACACAAAATCTTTTTCACTTCATCTTTCCACCTCCAATTTGGTCTCCCTCTTCTCCTCGTTCCCTCCACCTCCGACACATATATCCTCTTGGTCAATCTCTCCTCACTCATTCTCTCCATGTGCCCAAACCATTTCAAAACACCCTCTTCTGCTCTCTCAACCACGCTCTTTTTATTTCCACACATCTCTCTTACCCTTACGTTACTTACTCGATCAAACCACCTCACACCACACATTGTCCTCAAACATCTCATTTCCAGCACATCCATCCTCCTGCGCACATCTCTATCCATAGCCCACGCCTCGCAACCATACAGCATTGTTGGAACCACTATTCCCTCAAACATACCCATTTTTGCTTTCCGAGATAATGTTCTCGACTTCCACACATTTTTCAAGGCTCCCAAAATTTTCGCCCCCTCCCCCACCCTATGATCCACCCTATATATATATATATATATATATATAATTCTCCTCCTACATGGTCGCTGTTTCCCACGTTAGCGAGGTAACGCCAGAAGCATTTTAAGAAAAGGACGCATCCACTCACATCCATTCTCTCACTGTCATGTATAATGCACCGAAACCACAGCTCCCTTTCCACATCCAGGCCCCACAGACCTTTCCATGGTTTACCCCAGACCCTTCACATGCCCTGGTTCAGTCCATTGACAACACGTCGACCCCGGTATACCACATTGATGTAATGTATAGATGCGAGGTATGGGCTAGTGATGTACGGAGGAGAATAGACTTGTTGGAAATGATATGTTGGAAGCCACAGGGAAAATGAAACATGAAGACCCCAGCGCTCTGGTGATGACTGGCATCTTGATTATAGATAATGAACAAATATTACTAAAGATAAGATAGTGACCCGGGTGTGTGTGTGTGTGTGTGTGTGTGTGTATATGTGTGTGTGTGTGTGTGTGTGTGTGCAGGAGGTGGAGGGCAGCAGGTGTGAGGGTGGGGGATCAGGATGGGAGACAAGGTATCCCACTTAGTATTCACTGGTAACGTTGTGGGAGAAGGTTTGGTGTGGGCTGCCTGAAGGAGGGGGGGGGGGGGCTGCAGATAAGCAAGTGCACCTGTGAACTGGTGTATGATGCCAGGCAGATAAGATAAGGTGTTTGTCACGTAAGTGTTGTTACCTAACAACACTACGGACCCCAGGCACTGGTTATGGTGGGTACAGTTGTGACCACTGCACTGCCGCACCCACGTGTCACCACAACGTAACACGTTACTCCATGCCAAGGTTACTGTGAGACAGAGGCCGTACCTGTGTGACAGACGGAGGCACCGTTACTAGTTAATGTAATAATAACAAAACCAGAGTTAATACAGAAGGTACATACCATAATGATAACATGTGTACACACTACTGTTAGTACATGTCGTCTCGTATCCAACCTTAGTACAATGTTGACATTCTTAAGAAACTGTTGTAGATGTGTTATGGTTGTGTGTTGTGTCTGGTCAGGACTGTGTTACGTCTGGCCAGGGGAGTGTTGTATCTGGTCAGGGAGTGTTGGTTGTGTGGAGGGGGAGTGTTGGTTGTGTGGAGGGGGAGTGTTGGTTGTGTGGAGGGGAGTGTTGGTTGTGTGGAGGGGAGTGTTGGTTGTGTGGAGGGGAGTGTTGGTTGTGTGGATGGTTGTGTGGAGGGGGAGTGTTGGTTGTGTGGAGGGGAGTGTTGGTTGTGTGGATGGTTGTGTGGAGGGGGAGTGTTGGTTGTGTGGAGGGGAGTGTTGGTTGTGTGGATGGTTGTGTGGAGGGGGAGTGTTGGTTTTGTGGAGGGGAGTGTTGGTTGTGTGGAGGGGAGTGTTGGTTGTGTGGAGGGGGAGTGTTGGTTGTGTGGAGGGGGAGTGTTGGTTGTGTGGAGGGGGAGTGTTGGTTGTGTGGAGGGGAAGTGTTGGTTGTGTGGAGGGGGAGTGTTGGTTGTGTGGAGGGGAAGTGTTGGTTGTGTGGAGGGGGAGTGTTGGTTGTGTGGAGGGGAAGTGTTGGTTGTGTGGAGGGGAAGTGTTGGTTGTGTGGAGGGGAAGTGTTGGTTGTGTGGAGGGGAAGTGTTGGTTGTGTGGAGGGGGAGTGTTGGTTGTGTGGAGGGGGAGTGTTGGTTGTGTGGAGGTTGTTAACAGTAATGATGGTGAGGGAAGTAGTCCCCAGGCAGGTCGTTAGCCAGGGCCACTCAGCCCTCTAATGACCCTCCCACCTTACGCTCACCTTATGTGGCCACTGCTCCAGCCACACACCTCCCTCCCTCGACAGGGACATGCAGCTCCACCTGTAGTGGTGACCTTCCCACCTGCCCACTGTAGTGGTGACCTTCCCACCTGCCCACTGTAGTGGTGACCTTCCCACCTGCCCACTGTAGTGGTGACCTTCCCACCTGCCCACTGTAGTGGCGACCTTCCCACCTGCCCACTGTAGTGGTGATGGGAGTGTCACCAGTTCTTGGCCAACCTGCCATGTGAGTTGCCGGTGTGGACAGGTTCAGCGAGGTGAAGGCACTTGGTAAGCTGGACCCAGGAGGATCCTGCATGCCGTCTTCTTCGGTGTTCGCAGCTGGTTCCTCTGTGTATGTGTTGGTGAGCAGTGCTCAGCTGGGGAGGCGTAGGTGAGTGTATGGTTCCTCTGTGTATGTGTTGGTGAGCAGTGCTCAGCTGGGGAGGCGTAGGTGAGTGTATGGTTCCTCTGTGTATGTGTTGGTGAGCAGTGATCAGCTGGGGAGGCGTAGGTGAGTGTATGGTTCCTCTGTGTATGTGTTGGTGAGCAGTGATCAGCTGGGGAGGCGTAGGTGAGTGTATGGTTCCTCTGTGTATGTGTTGGTGAGCAGTGATCAGCTGGGGAGGCGTAGGTGAGTGTAGGTAGACTGAAGATGTTATAAACATTCTTGAGCTCAGTGGGTGGAACTCCTAGTGATTGGACTGAGCGGAGCAGGTACAGACAGTATGAGGAAGATTGGATCATGATGCTGACCTGACTCCTCCAGTTTATACCGTTGTTTATACCGTTGTTTATAGTGACATGAAAACGTTTGAAGTCTGTGACTACCCGGAGGATGTAAGGGTGACGTCAGGATGATGTCAGCACTCAGGTTGATGCACGTCACCACAGTCTTGGTGTGGTTGATGGTGACGTGGTTGGCCCAGTGTTGATGTGGTCCTCATGTGACGTGGTTGGCCGTGGTCCTCATGTGACGTGGTTGGCCGTGGTCCTCATGTGACGTGGTTGGCCGTGGTCCTCATGTGACGTGGTTGGCCGTGGTCCTCATGTGACGTGGTTGGTCGTGGTCCTCATGTGACGTGGTTGGCCGTGGTCCTCATGTGACGTGGTTGGCCGTGGTCCTCATGTGACGTGGTTGGCCGTGGTCCTCATGTGACGTGGTTGGCCGTGGTCCTCATGTGACGTGGTTGGCCGTGGTGAAGTTTGCTGATGATATGTTGGGCACTGAACCCAGGAGAGTTGTTGTTGTTGGTATTGACGCCAGAGGTGGAGTCATGGACGTACTTCCAGCGGTGGTTTGTGTCCTCCAGGCTCTCATGCATAACGACGAGGAGCCACAACTTGGTGCCCTGTGGTCCACCACACGTACGGGCGAGTGTGGCCGAGCTGGCTAACCTACACTGGACGGTGAGGCGTCGACCGCTCAGGAACTCACGAGACGAGACACCCTCATCCTCATCCCGGGTCGACGACTTTCCTTATGATGAAGTTATGGTTGACCTGGTTATGGTTAACCAGGTTATGGTTGACCCGGTTATGGTTGACCAGGTTATGGTTGACCCGGTTATGGTTGACCCGGTTATGGTTGACCAGGTTATGGTTGACCCGGTTATGGTTGACCAGGCTATGGTTGACCAGGTTATGGTTGACCAGGTTATGGTTGACCAGGTTATGGTTCACCAGGTTATGGTTGACCAGGTTATGGTTAACCAGGTTATGGTTGACCAGGTTATGGTTGACCTGGTTATGGTTGACCAGGTTATGGTTGACCAGGTCATGGTTGACCTGGTTATGGTTGACCAGGTTATGGTTGACCAGGTTATGGTTGACCAGGTTATGGTTAACCAGGTTATGGTTGACCAGGTTATGGTTGACCAGGTTATGGTTAACCTGGTTATGGTTGACCAGGTTATGGTTGACCAGGTCATGGTTGACCTGGTTATGGTTGACCAGGTTATGGTTGACCTGGTTATGGTTGACCAGGTTATGGTTGACCAGGTTATGGTTGACCAGGTTATGGTTGACCAGGTCGAAAGCTTTAGTGAGGTGTACGAAGGTGAGCGTCCCCGAGGTGAGGCACGTCGTGGTACATGAAGTGTAGGAGGCTGGCAAGGCAGAGTGGTGGAGGAAGACTTCATGTTTCCAAACTGCTGAAGGTCTACTGAATCAGCAACATGACTCATCATAGGCTCAGTCAGCGATGGTTACGGCGGTGCAGCTAATTCATGGGAGAATTATTTCTTGTATAGTTCCACTGGAAGATGTGTGTGTGTGTGTGTGTGTGTGTGTGTGTGTGTGTGTGTGTGTGTGTGTGTGAGCGTTGGGTGTTAAGCTGTTGGAGGCGCGTAGCTGCTTGATATTCCTATACTGTGTTCAGGGGAGGTGTGCTGGGAGGGAGGTCATCTCGAGTTGTGGTAAACTTTCGCAAATATTGGCAAATTGGTCGTTCACTTTGGTGTGCGTCCTTCTAGTGGTAATGGAAGGGGAGAACCTTCGCTTGTTACAACCATTTAGTTGTTTTGTTTCTTCATACAAGTGTCAGATGCTGGAGTAAGAGGCCGCCTTCATGGTTTGCTGTACACGTTGGTCTACGTCAAGGTCGGTGTTGCCAGTGTTGAACGCTCGGAGCTTCGTAAGTCGCTTGATGTGGTGGGTCACCCAGGGAGCGTCGGCCAACTGTACTGTTACCATCTTCGGGGGAAAGATGTGTTGGTAGCGCTGGTTGCATGATACTTCTACCACACATGGTGGTGGTGTGTGGTAGGTAGTGTGGTCAGCCTGGTGGTGGTGTGTGGTAGGTAGTGTGGTCAGCCTGGTGGTGGTGTGTGGTAGGTAGTGTGGTCAGCCTGGTGGTGTGTGGTAGGTAGTGTGGTCAGCCTGGTGGTGTGTGGTAGGTAGTGTGGTCAGCCTGGTGGTGGTGTGTGGTAGGTAGTGTGGTCAGCCTGGTGGTGGTGGTGGTGTGGTCAGCCTGGTGGTGTGTGGTAGGTAGTGTGGTCAGCCTGGTGGTGTGTGGTAGGTAGTGTGGTCAGCCTGGTGGTGTGTGGTAGGTAGTGTGGTCAGCCTGGTGGTGGTGTGTGGTAGGTAGTGTGGTCAGCCTGGTGGTGTGTGATAGGTAGTGTGGTCAGCCTGGTGGTGTGTAGTAGGTAGTGTGGTCAGCCTGGTGATGGTGGTGTGTGGTAGGTAGTGTGGTCAGCCTGGTGGTGGTGGTGTGTGGTAGTGTGGTCAGCCTGGTGGTGGTGGTGTGTGGTAGGTAGTGTGGTCAGCCTGGTGGTGGTGTGTGGTAGGTAGTGTGGTCAGCCTGGTGGTGGTGTGTGGTAGTGTGGTCAGCCTGGTGGTGGTGTGTGGTAGGTAGTGTGGTCAGCCTGGTGATGGTGGTGTGTGGTAGGTAGTGTGGTCAGCCTGGTGGTGTGTGGTAGGTAGTGTGGTCAGCCTGGTGGTGGTGGTGTGTGGTAGGTAGTGTGGTCAGCCTGGTGGTGGTGTGTGGTAGGTAGTGTGGTCAGCCTGGTGGTGTGTGGTAGGTAGTGTGGTCAGCCTGGTGGTGGTGTGTGGTAGGTAGTGTGGTCAGCCTGGTGGTGGTGTGTGGTAGTGTGGTCAGCCTGGTGGTGGTGGTGTGTGGTAGTGTGGTCAGCCTGGTGGTGGTGTGTGGTAGTGTGGTCAGCCTGGTGGTGGTGTGTGGTAGGTAGTGTGGTCAGCCTGGTGGTGGTGTGTGGTAGTGTGGTCAGCCTGGTGGTGGTGTGTGGTAGGTAGTGTGGTCAGCCTGGTGGTGTGTGGTAGTGTGGTCAGCCTGGTGGTGGTGTGTGGTAGGTAGTGTGGTCAGCCTGGTGGTGGTGTGTGGTAGGTAGTGTGGTCAGCCTGGTGGTGGTGTGTGGTAGGTAGTGTGGTCAGCCTGGTGGTGTGTGGTAGGTAGTGTGGTCAGCCTGGTGGTGTGTGGTAGTGTGGTCAGCCTGGTGGTGGTGTGTGGTAGGTAGTGTGGTCAGCCTGGTGGTGGTGTGTGGTAGGTAGTGTGGTCAGCCTGGTGGTGGTGTGTGGTAGTGTGGTCAGCCTGGTGGTGGTGTGGTAGTGTGGTCAGCCTGGTGTGGTGGTGGTGTGTGGTAGTGTGGTCAGCCTGGTGGTGGTGTGTGGTAGGTAGTGTGGTCAGCCTGGTGGTGTGTGGTAGTGTGGTCAGCCTGGTGGTGGTGGTGTGTGGTAGGTAGTGTGGTCAGCCTGGTGGTGGTGTGTGGTAGTGTGGTCAGCCTGGTGGTGGTGGTGTGTGGTAGGTAGTGTGGTCAGCCTGGTGGTGGTGTGTGGTAGTGTGGTCAGCCTGGTGGTGGTGTGTGGTAGGTAGTGTGGTCAGCCTGGTGGTGGTGGTGTGTGGTAGGTAGTGTGGTCAGCCTGGTGGTGTGTGGTAGGTAGTGTGGTCAGCCTGGTGGTGGTGTGTGGTAGTGTGGTCAGCCTGGTGGTGGTGTGTGGTAGTGTGGTCAGCTGGAAGGATTTCATTGTTCCTCATTTGTTTATATTTGTTCCTCGTGTGAATCACTTGTGTTTATCCTTGATGTTTACATTAGTGAGTTTATTATCATGATTGTTGTATGTATATACATACTAGATTACTGAGGTTATGGAGTTTATATGAGTAGATTATTGTTGTGTGGAGTGTGTCAGATGGCCCTGGACATGATACTCTCACTGATTCTCTCTCATTATTGCTGAGTTGATCATGGATTACTGGCATGTCCAGCAGGTGAGTGGGTTAATATTGGAGGTGGACTTGTGTGTGACCACGTGTAAACTGTGGCTGGAGATGGTTGTATTATGGTTTGTACTGGTGTGTTGTGGGCTGGAGCAGGCAGGCAGGCAGGCAGGTTGTGGGCTGGAGCAGGCAGGCAGGCAGGCAGGTTGTGGGCTGGCACTGTTGGTTGAACACGGTCAGGTGTGTGACATGACCCCCCCCCCCCCCCCCCAGGTCAGGTGCTGGTATGATAGTGTGGGAGACTTGCCTCCTGATCATCACCTGCTGGTGTGTGGTACACAGCTGATCAGGTAGGATAGGCCAGCAGGTGTGTGGTACACAGCTGGCCAGGTAGGATAGGCCAGCAGGTGTGTGGTACACAGCTGGCCAGGTAGGATAGGCCAGCAGGTGTGTGGTACACAGCTGGCCAGGTAGGATAGGCCAGCAGGTGTGTGGTACACAGCTGGCCAGGTAGGGTAGGCCAGCAGGTGTGTGGTACACAGCTGGCCAGGTAGGGTAGGCCAGCAGGGTCATTTTAACTTTGTATACAATTTCATACGGTTTTTCTCATGGTCGAACTATGAGTAGATCAGCTTTGTGATGGA
>NC_092230.1:49462093-49469593 GCF_036320965.1 Panulirus ornatus | reverse complement strand
AAGGAGAAGTGTGTAGGTTAGGTTAGGTTGATGTTGTGACTGTATTGGATGGTAGAGGTGAGTGGTTGTAAGGAGAAGTGTGTAGGTTAGGTTAGTTAGGTTAGGTTAGGTAGGTTAGGTTAGGTGATGTTGTGACTGTATTGGATGGTAGAGGTGAGTGGTTGTAAGGAGAAGTGTGTAGGTTAGGTTAGGTGATGTTGTGACTGTATTGGTTGGTAGAGGTGAGTGGTTGTAAGGGAGAAGTGGTGTAGGTTAGGTTAGGTTAGGTTGATGTTGTGACTGTATTGGATGGTAGAGGTGAGTGGTTGTAAGGGAGAAGTGGTGTAGGTTAGGTTAGGTTAGGTTGATGTTGTGACTGTATTGGATGGTAGAGGTGAGTGGTTGTAAGGGAGAAGTGGTGTAGGTTAGGTTAGGTTAGGTTAGGTTAGGTTGATGTTGTGACTGTATTGGATGGTAGAGGTGAGTGGTTGTAAGGGAGAAGTGGTGTAGGTTAGGTTAGGTTAGGTTAGGTTAGGTTGATGTTGTGACTGTATTGGATGGTAGAGGTGAGTGGTTGTAAGGGAGAAGTGGTGTAGGTTAGGTTAGGTTAGGTTAGGTTAGGTTGATGTTGTGACTGTATTGGATGGTAGAGGTGAGTGGTTGTAAGGGAGAAGTGGTGTAGGTTAGGTTAGGTTAGGTTAGGTTAGGTTAGGTTAGGTTGATGTTGTGACTGTATTGGATGGTAGAGGTGAGTGGTTGTAAGGGAGAAGTGGTGTAGGTTAGGTTAGGTTAGGTTGATGTTGTGACTGTATTGGATGGTAGAGGTGAGTGGTTGTAAGGGAGAAGTGGTGTAGGTTAGTGAGTCATGTGCTGCTTCCTTGCACAACGTGGTACACAGTAGGGTGAGGCAGTAGATGGTGAGGCACCTGTGTACAGGTGCTGTGGCTGGCCAGGCCTGTGTACACTCTCCTGCACGGTAACCCAACCTGCCCACACCTGGACACCCACGGTGACCATCTCTAACCACTACACTACCACTACACGTACAACACCCCTACACTAACACTGTACGTACACCACTACGATAGCGTCACAACTCCTCCCTTATGTTTACATTATTTATACCACACTGCATATGACTCTACTGGTGTGTAACTTGTCTTGGTTGGTCACTGCTTTATTGATGATACACTGTAGGTTGGTCACTGCTTTATTGATGATACACTGTAGGTTGGTCACTGCTTTATTGATGATACACTGTAGGTTGGTCACTGTTTTATTGATGATACACTGTAGGTTGGTCACTGTTTTATTGATGATACACTGTAGGTTGGTCACTGTTTTATTGATGATACACTGTAGGTTGGTCACTGCTTTATTGATGATACACTGTAGGTTGGTCACTGCTTTATTGATGATACACTGTAGGTTGGTCACTGTTTTATTGATGATACACTGTAGGTTGGTCACTGCTTTATTGATGATACACTGTAGGTTGGTCACTGCTTTATTGATGATACACTGTAGGTTGGTCACTGCTTTATTGATGATACACTGTAGGTTGGTCACTGTTTTATTGATGATACACTGTAGGTTGGTCACTGTTTTATTGATGATACACTGTAGGTTGGTCACTGCTTTATTGATGATACACTGTAGGTTGGTCACTGCTTTATTGATGATACACTGTAGGTTGGTCACTGCTTTATTGATGATACACTGTAGGTTGGTCACTGTTTTATCAGCGGACAGATTAAGTAGGATATGGTCGAAGTAGGTGATGATCTTCATTGTTTATTTATTCAGTATTTACCATCTGAGTGTGTGTGTGTGTGTGTGTGTGTGTGTCATGGCCACACACACACATACACACACACAGTCGTATTCCTGTGTATATATATAAACGCTCCAGAAACGTTATCGTGTTTATGTTGGTGTGTTATGGTTGGAGATGCAGGTGTTGGGGGAGCGAGGTAACACCTGCTTCACGTGACCTCCATACCTGCACACCTGTGGTCCAGTATTGCGCATGTGTTTCGCCTGATATTCTCCCATTGTCTCCTCTTGCCCTGTCTAGTGCGTCGCTGGTTGTACATACCAGACTGTTGTGGGTGGCTAACAACATCCCCCATACTGCACACAGTACAACAAAAGACGTCACATCTCTCGTTGTAGTGGTTCCTATCATGGTTCCTATCATGGTAGTTGTGGTTCCTATCATGGTTCCTATCATGGTTCCTATCATTGTTTCTATCATGGTTTCTATCATGGTTCCTATCATGGTTCCTATCATGGTTCCTATCATGGTTCCTATCATGGTTCTTATCATGGTTTCTATCATGGTTCCTATCATGGTTCCTATCATGGTTTCTATCATGGTTTCTATCATGGTTCTTATCATGGTTCCTATCATGGTTTCTATCATGGTTCCTATCATGGTTTCTATCATGGTTTCTATCATGGTTCCTATCATGGTTTCTATCATGGTTCCTATCATGGTTCTTATCATGGTTCCTATCATGGTTATCATGGTTTCTATCATGGTTCCTATCATGGTTATCATGGTTTCTATCATGGTTCCTATCATGGTTATCATGGTTTCTATCATGGTTCCTATCATGGTTCTTATCATGGTTTCTATCATGGTTCCTATCATGGTTCTATCATGGTTCTATCATGGTTCTATCATGGTTCCTATCATGGTTCTATCATGGTTTCTATCATGGTTCCTATCATGGTTCTATCATGGTTCCTATCATGGTTATCATGGTTTCTATCATGGTTCCTATCATGGTTATCATGGTTTCTATCATGGTTCCTATCATGGTTCCTATCATGGTTTCTATCATGGTTCCTATCATGGTTCTTATCATGGTTTCTATCATGGTTCCTATCATGGTTCCTATCATGGTTCCTATCATGGTTTCTATCATGGTTCCTATCATGGTTCCTATCATGGTTTCTATCATGGTTCCTATCATGGTTCCTATCATGGTTTCTATCATGGTTTCTATCATGGTTCCTATCATGGTTTCTATCATGGTTCCTATCATGGTTTCTATCATGGTTTCTATCATGGTTCCTATCATGGTTTCTATCATGGCTTCTATCATGGTTTCTATCATGGTTCCTATCATGGTTCCTATCATGGTTTCTATCATGGTTCCTATCATGGTTTCTATCATGGTTCCTATCATGGTTCCTATCATGGTTTCTATCATGGTTCCTATCATGGTTTCTATCATGGTTCCTATCATGGTTCCTATCATGGTTTCTATCATGGTTCCTATCATGGTTCCTATCATGGTTTCTATCATGGTTTCTATCATGGTTTCTATCATGGTTCCTATCATGGTTTCTATCATGGTTTCTATCATGGTTTCTATCATGGTTCCTATCATAGCAGTCTTAATGTAAGGAGATTTTAGTGAGAGGTTGAGGACAGGATCAGGATTTAAAGAGAAACCGTGTTTACGTTATTTTTACCTTCATCAGCTGATCTGACTGTGTTTACGTTTAACAGCTGATGTAGGTGTGTTTACCTTCATCAGCTGATCTGACTGTGTTTACGTTTAACAGCTGATGTAGGTGTGTTTACCTTCATCAGCTGATCTGACTGTGTTTACGTTTAACGGCTGATGTAGGTGTGTGGACCTTCATCAGCTGATCTGACTGTGTTTACCTTCATCAGCTGATGTAGGTGTGTGGACCTTCATCAGCTGATCTGACTGTGTTTACCTTCATCAGCTGATGTACGTGCCGTGTATCAAGTGTTGACGATGCCTCCTGGTCACGTGTGTTTACATTACGTCGTGTGCCGTGTCTGCCTTTGTCTCCACCAGCTGGTCCACTTGTTGACACTTCATCAGCTGAGTCACCCCGGGCAGGGGGGGGGTCTCCCGGATGGTTGAGGGGGGAGGAGGGGGGGCTTGGCAAGATCTCCCGGGGGTTCATAGTGGAGCTGGTGAGGGAGGGACGTCCACGGGGGAGCGACCACCGCTGGTGCTATGAGCTTCCAGGAGGAACGTTGTGGTGTGGGAGGAGGAGCAAAGATGACCGGGTCATCCACTGACGACATGACGGCTTGACCTGCCCTGCTGTTGTGTTACTACGTCACACACACACACACACACACACACACACACGTGAGCGTGTGAAGGCTGAGTGCTATTGTGTAGTGAATCAGAACATCAAAAGAGCAGAGATAAAACCAGACTGAGAGGGGAAATATGGTCGTGGAACCCACATTGAATTGACCGGTTTTTATGGGAACATAAATTGGGATTGGAGCCGTGTTGGCAGAAACCAGGCCATGGTGGCAGGAGGTTCAGTGGAATATGTAATGAAGGAAGCAGAAATATGGATACACTTAACTGTAGTGGAGGAGGAAGTGGGTTGCTGTGTAAGATGTGAAGAACATGAGCATCTGTGCAGACTAACCCCCCTACTCTCGAGCCGCCACCCTGGGAACTGTGTGAGAGAGGAGAGTGCGAGTGACTGTGTGAGAGAGGAGAGTGCGAGTGACTGTGTGAGAGAGGAGAGTGCGAGTGACTGTGTGAGAGAGGAGAGTTCGAGTGACTGTGTGAGAGAGGAGAGTGCGAGTGACTGTGTGAGAGAGGAGAGTGCGAGTGACTGTGTGAGAGAGGAGAGTGCGAGTGACTGTGTGAGAGAGGAGAGTGCGAGTGACTGTGTGAGAGAGGAGAGTGCGAGTGTTGCACGCTGAGAAATGTGAGACAGAGAAACATTGAAAACAACATTATTATAGACAAGACAGACAAGGGGTAATACGAACTTTCTCAAGCAGTTGTGGTGTGATGTTATGTGTGTGTGTGTGTGTGTGTGTGTGTGTGTGTGTGTGTGTGTGTGTGGTTTATTGTGTTGACAGTTTCATACATTCATAACAGTGTAGGTGAACACAGTTCATGCACCGTTGTGTGTCCCACGTACTCTCTCACACACATCATGTCCTCCGTACGCATGACGCTTCACTGAACCTGTGTTGTCGCCCTCGTACTTTATACTTGACAAGCAGTACTTATCACTTTACACTTTATACTTGTGAGGTCTGACTGGTATGAACTGGTCTTGGACCCTAAGTGTTATATAGGAAGCTGTCATACACTGGTCTCAGGCTACACGCTCCACTGACTACTGCTACACTTGACCATCTCTCATGTAGTACTAAGGTTGTACACTTCCTGTACTACTGCTACACTTGACCATCTCTCATGTAGTACTCAGGTTGTACACTTCCTGTACTACTGCTACACTTGACCATCTCTCATGTAGTACTAAGGTTGTACACTTCCTGTACTACTGCTACACTTGACCATCTCTCATGTAGTACTCAGGTTGTACACTTCCTGTACTACTGCTACACTTGACCATCTCTCATGTAGTACTAAGGTTGTACACTTCCTGTACTGTGACTGTCTTGTGTTGTCAGATTCTGACAGATGTACATATTGTACACGTTGCTCACATGACTCGACAAAGTTTCTTCTTATACACTGTATCTTGTTCATCACCTGTACCCCGGGGTGACACACCTGCCTCCTGTACCCCGGGGTGACACACCTGCCTCCTGTACCCCGGGGTGACACACCTGCCTCCTGTACCCCGGGGTGACACACCTGCCTCCTGTACCCGGGGTGACACACCTGCCTCCTGTACCCCGGGGTGACACACCTGCCTCCTGTACCCGGGGTGACACACCTGCCTCCTGTACCCCGGGGTGACACACCTGCCTCCTGTACCCCGGGGTGACACACCTGCCTCCTGTACCCGGGGTGACACACCTGCCTCCTGTACCCCGGGGTGACACACCTGCCTCCTGTACCCCGGGGTGACACACCTGCCTCCTGTACCCCGGGGTGACACACCTGCCTCCTGTACCCCGGGGTGACACACCTGCCTCCTGTACCCCGGGGTGTCACACCTGCCTCCTGTACCCGGGGTGACACACCTGCCTCCTGTACCCCGGGGTGTCACACCTGCCTCCTGTACCCGGGGTGACACACCTGCCTCCTGTACCCCGGGGTGACACACCTGCCTCCTGTACCCCGGGGTGACACACCTGCCTCCTGTACCCCGGGGGTGTCACTGGTATTTCCTGTATCCTCTGTAGGTTTATGTGTCACATGTGTTACCAGGAGCTGTGTTATGTTGTTCATCATGTGTTACCAGGGACCACTGGTCTATGTGTGTAACACAAGTGTTACTAGTGACCTTTAGTTCGTGTGTGTGTGTGTGTGATTCAGGAGTTACCAGTAAGCAGCAGTGTTATGCATGTGTTACTAGCGTTACTAACGTGTTGTCTTTACGCCCACAGTGCCACGGAGGGAGCGGACAGCAACCCCCCCAGTGAGGGTGAGGAAGAACCAGAGGCCAAGGCTGGCTTTACGTCAGGTGAGAACCCCCCCCCCCCCCTGCTGGGGACTACTACCCCCGCCCCCCCTGCTGGGGGCTACTACCCCCGCCCCCCCTGCTGGGGGCTACTACCCCAGCCCCCCCTCCTGCTGGGGGCTACTACCCCAGCCCCCCCTGCTGCTGGGGAAGGTACAGCTGGGGCTACCAGCCTCGTCCCTCGTGGTGGGGTGTCAACCTGGGGCTAGCCTCTCCTCCCCCGGGGAGTAGGAAGCCTGAGGTTTGCTCCTCCCACAGTTCATGGGGTTGGGAGGTACATACATGGGTGGGGTGTGTTGTGGTAGGGGAAGGTACGTGTGGTATGTACCTGCTCCGGTGTGTCGGGGTAGGGGAAGGTACGTGTGGTATGTACCTGCTCCGGTGTGTTGTGGTAGGGGAAGGTACGTGTGGTATGTACCTGCTCGGGTGTGTTGTGGTAGGGGAAGGTACGTGTGGTATGTACCTGCTCCGGTGTGTTGTGGTAGGGGAAGGTACGTGTGGTATGTACCTGCTCCGGTGTGTCGTGGTAGGGGAAGGTACGTGTGGTATGTACCTGCTCCGGTGTGTCGTGGTAGGGGAAGGTACGTGTGGTATGTACCTGCTCCGGTGTGTCGTGGTAGGGGAAGGTACGTGTGGTATGTACCTGCTCCGGTGTGTTGTGGTAGGGGAAGGTACGTGTGGTATGTACCTGCTTCACCAGTTCAGTCAACTGTTGGAGGAAAGTGTGAGTGATGACGTAGTGCAGGCCACCACCACGACCCACCTCCCTCAACCTCCTTACTTCTCTCTCTTCTGTATTGCTGGTCACCCACGTCCGAAGATGAAGAGCAGTCTTGCCACAGGTGACCCAGCTAACCCCCAGCAGGCAGACGTGTGTGTGTGTGTGTGTGTGTGTGTGTGTGTGTGTGTGACCTGGCGGGGAAGGAGGGGGATGTGTGGGTTGCAGGTGGTGCAGGGGACATCACAGTTACCTTGACTGTGTGGCATGATGTGGCCAGGGTGGGGTCACATCATGTGTACAGAGATGTGGCCAAGGTGGGGCCATATGTGGACAGGGATGTGGCCAGGGTGGGGTCACATCATGTGTACAGAGATGTGGCCAGGGTGGGGCCATAT
>NC_092230.1:49452093-49457093 GCF_036320965.1 Panulirus ornatus | reverse complement strand
GTACTGTACGTGGAGGTTACTGTAGGTGTTGTGTGTTATGTGTGTACTGTACGTGGAGGTTACTGTAGGTGTTGTGTGTTATGTGTGTACTGTACGGGAGGTTACTGTAGGTGTTGTGTGTTATGTGTGTACTGTACGTGGAGGCTACTGTAGGTGTTGTGTGTTATGTGTGTACTGTACGTGGAGGTTACTGTAGGTGTTGTGTGTTATGTGTGTACTGTACGGGAGGTTACTGTAGGTGTTGTGTGTTATGTGTGTACTGTACGTGGAGGCTACTGTAGGTGTTGTGTGTTATGTGTGTACTGTACGTGGAGGTTACTGTAGGTGTTGTGTGTTATGTGTGTACTGTACGGGAGGTTACTGTAGGTGTTGTGTGTTATGTGTGTACTGTACGTGGAGGTTACTGTAGGTGTTGTGTGTCATGTGTGTACTGTACGGGAGGTTACTGTAGGTGTTGTGTGTTATGTGTGTACTGTACGTGGAGGTTACTGTAGGTGTTGTGTGTCATGTGTGTACTGTACGGGAGGTTACTGTAGGTGTTGTGTGTCATATGTGTACTGTACGGGAGGTTACTGTAGGTGTTGTGTGTTATGTGTGTACTGTACGGGAGGTTACTGTAGGTGTTGTGTTGTGTATGTGTGTACTGTACGTGGAGGCTACTGTAGGTGTTGTGTGTGTGTGTGGGGGGGGGGGGTGGTTGCTGGTGTAGGGCTTCCTCAGGTGTGGCCAGCTGGCCCAGCCTGGCCACAGCGTGGGGTCGGCTGGCCACACAGCGCACCTGCATATCTACGGTTGTGTGTATCCTGTGTATATGGTTGTTGAGTGGAGTATATCGCTGTGTGGGGGGTATATCAGGGTGTTGAACGAGCATGTCAAGTTGTTAGTGATAATATGGATGTTTAGCGAGTGTACGTCTAATGGAGGTCAGTGTTGTAACGAGTGGTTAAGGGTTTATAAGGGTTGTAAGGGGTGTGTAAGGGTCTTTAGGGGTTAAGTATGGTATAGTATGGGGTTATGTGTGAGTGTTTTACGTATAAAAGTATGTTTTGAGGTTAATAAGTAGCTGTAGCGACAATATAAAGTGGTTTTGTTCTGGGCATATAGAAATGTATACTGGTATATGAAGGGTGTGTAGGGATACATAGCGGGTGTTGAAGATATTGGTAATAGTTTTATGTGTATGTAAGGATGTTCAGGTGGTGAAGGAGTCAGTGTGGTGGGGGGAGAGGCTGGCACACTGCGGGGTGTGCACTGAGCAGGTGCCTCACTAGTACAGTGGTCCGTCCTGGACACAGTGTGTGAAGACCACAGCGGGCCAGATGCGGCCCTCGGGAAGGAGGTGGTGTGTTTTGTGTACCGCTGAGACACCCAGACTGACTGTGTCCCTAAACATGTGTGTAGCACTGTGTTCACCCGCCCTACCTGGTCAGTCATCTCATGTGGTAGTGATCATGATGAAGAAAAATGAGTTCACCTCATCAGAGATCAATGGTTTACCTTACCAGTTTGTATCCATTACTACGAGGGAAATGTGGCGAGTCAAGTTTTAAGTGGCTCGTTGAATCAAGATGATCAAAACCTTTGATCATTTATGATACTTGTATTAGATCTTGTTTACTACACTTGTATTAGATAAACTCAGACTTGGACAGGATATCTGAGTAGGGTAGAGGAAATGTGGTTAAGTTGAACTCCTCCAAGACACAGTTTCTCTCCATCTCTCTATGGAAAACTCCTCACAACTCTCGTCTCTCCCTCGAGGGTTCTGGAGTTCCACCTCTTGACTCTGTGAACATACTTGGTATTACTGTAACGTCCATTATTCTTTCTTGCAAACCCGACATTACGGAAGTAGCTGCTAAGTCTGCCTCCAAGATACTGGCTGTCCTGTTTCCATGTGGCAACTTGTGAACAGTTTATACACAGGACTGACCCGTCCTGTATGGTGTACTGCTCTCACATCTGTGGTGGTTCTACTTATGTATCCTCACTTGACACACTTCACTTGAAAGCGGTCCCACTTATAAACTGTGCCACACTAACTTCCAAACTTGACCCCCTTGCCCTACGCCACAATGTTGGTTCACTCTCCCTCTTTTGTAGATATTATTTTGGATTTTGCTCCCGAGAGCTGGCTGCTTGTGTGCCCCCACCACTAGCTAGACCACACAATACTCGGCAAGCTGCTACGTCACATGATTACTGTGTGGCCGTTGGCAACTTAAGGGTGGGCCGTTTTGATAACTGTTTCTTTCCCTACACCTCGAAGCATTGGAACTCTCCACCTTCTCATGTCTTCACAATAACTATGACCTGATGATACAGTTTATAGGACAAGCTTTTCATTCTCTCCAAAATTCCTCAATACTTTCCTTTATTTCTTCTTTTTCTTTATCATTAACATCTGTATATTTCAGTTAAGGTCCGGCCTTGATGTGCGCTTGTTTTGTGTCCATGACTGGAACTTCCAACGTTTAAGACAAAACAAAATGCGAGACATCAACACATAATGTTCTCAGTTGTAAACTTAATAGATTCCAGTCGATTAGTCTCATCTCGTAGGATATGTTTCTCAGTCCGGGAGTCATCTTGGTAGCTCTACTGTCTCTCTCTCTCTCTCTCTCTCTCTCTCTCTCTCTCTCTCTCTCTCTCTCTCTCTCTCTCTCTCTCTCTCTCTCCTCTCTCTCTCTCTCTCTCTCTCTCTCTCTCTCTCTCTCTCTCTCTCCACATGTGGATGATCCAGTGATGGTAGAGTGGAGTGTAAGGATGGTTTCCCTGGACGACAAGTGGAAGGTCTTGTCTGTGATAACAATAATGTGGTTGAGTCTTTCCTCTGGTTGTGTCGTCACTTGGTTGTGGTTCACAACACATTATTGTGCACAAGTTATTTTCTTGGTTTACTCTGATCTGAAGATCAAAGTTCTTAATAAAGAAGATATCTCGTCAAGTAAATGTCCTCTCTGCTGCTGTGGGGGTCAACATGTTGAGGTACACCTCTGTCTACTGGAGAATGACCTGGTCACACCATGTTGACCCCAGGTCACATGATGATGGAGAGGTGACTTGGTCACACCATGTTGACCCCAGGTCACATGATGATGGAGAGGTGACTTGGTCACACCATGTTGACCCCAGGTCTCGTGATGGAGAAGTTACCTGCCTCAGTATGACAGTTACAGTAATATCGTGGGACATGTACTAATGACATGTCAAAATTCTAGAGAACTAATGTTCGTATATGATCGACATAACCATTATAACCTGGTTATATACCATACCATGAATGGTATAACCATTATAACCTGGATATATACTATATACCTCTCAGTATGTCAGCCATTATCATATATATATATATATATATATATATATATATATATATATATATATATATATATATATATATATATATATATATATATATATATACTTTAGTGTCATAGATACATAAGTTTGTCAGCCATTTAACGTAAACTGCGTGAGTTTATTAACTAGAGACGTTTATACACGTAACTCTGGTTCAGTAAGTCATGTGTACATACGTGAGTCTGGTTCAATAAGTCATGTATATACATGTGACTCTGGTTCAGTAAGTCATGTGTATACACCTGACTCTGGGTCAGTAAGTCATGTGTATACACGTAACTCTGGTTCAGTAAGTCATGTGTACATACGTGAGTCTGGTTCAATAAGTCATGTATATACATGTGACTCTGGTTCAGTAAGTCATGTGTATACACCTGACTCTGGGTCAGTAAGTCATGTGTATACACGTGACTCTAGGTCAGTAAGTCATGTGTATACACGTGACTGGGTCAGTAAGTCATGTGTATACACGTGACTGGTTCAGTATGTCATGTGTATACACGTGACTCTGGGTCAGTAAGTCATGTGTATACACGTGACTCTGGGTCAGTAAGTCATGTGTATGCACGTGACTCTGGGTCAGTAAGTCATGTGTATACACGTGACTGGTTCAGTATGTCATGTGTATACACGTGACTCTGGGTCAGTAAGTCATGTGTATACACCTGACTCTGGGTCAGTAAGTCATGTGTATACACGTGACTGGGTCAGTAAGTCATGTGTATACACGTGACTGGGTCAGTACGTCATGTGTATACACGTGACTGGGTCAGTAAGTCATGTGTATACACGTGACTCTGGGTCAGTAAGTCATGTGTAACGTCAGATTTATCCCACCTTCACCAGGTTATTGTTGTACTAGTGTTACCTTATTGACCACCTGGTTGTTACAACTAACCTTGTGTCACATACATACTGGTTGTTACAACTAACCTTGTGTCACATACATACTGGTTGTTACAACTAACCTTGTGTCACATACTGGTTGTTACAACTAACCTTGTGTCACATACATACTGGTTGTTACAGGTTATGATGTGTGACATGTACCTGTTATGGGTATGAGGATATAGAATGACTCATGAGTATTGAATTGTGGAGTAAGTCATGCTTGTTGTATAAGTATACAAGTATACATAGTCATACTTCTTGTTGTATAAGTATACAAGTATACAGAGTGAGTCATACTTGTTGTTGTATAAGTATACCAGTATACAGAGTGAGTCATAGTTGTTGTATAAGTATACAGAGTGTGTCATAGTTGTTGTATAAGTATACAGAGTGTGTCATAGTTGTTGTATAAGTATACAGAGTGTGTCATAGTTGTTGTATAAGTATACAGAGTGTCATAGTTGTTGTATAAGCATACAGAGTGTGTCACAATACTAACATGGTCTGGTCTGGTGGTGGGTCAGGTCTGAGCTTCAACTTGTCAGCCGTGCAGGGGAAGGCGTCAGCTGGAGCCAAGACTGTGGGTTCCTTCTTCTCCACTGCCTTCAGTAAGGCCGGCGCCAGCGTCAAGGAGGCAGGATCTAAGATCAAGGAAAGCGTCGAGAAAAACGTAAGTACACACTACCTTACTTACTTACTTACGTACTTACTTACTTACTTACTTACTTACTTAATTATCTGGA
>NC_092230.1:49439593-49449593 GCF_036320965.1 Panulirus ornatus | reverse complement strand
TGTTTGGAAGATAAGTAATGGTATATACGATATATTCACCAGTGGTTATGAATGTATAGTGATGTATATATTTACCAGTAGTTGGAGGTTATATAGTGGCATATATGTTCCCCAGTGGTTGATGTCTATACAGTGGTATATATAGCAGTGGGAGGTGGAGTGTGGTGGTGTTCAGTGAAGCCTGGCGCATTACTCGCCCACTAACACTTACACGTACCTTGTGTGCCCACCTTGACCTTCTGACCTATGAAAGGTCACGGGTCGTCTTGGCAACGCTTCCGCAGCCTACCTCCCCGTGCCGGGGGGGGGAGGGGACCTTGGGTGATTAATTTACGACAAGAGGCAGGCAAGCGCTGGCCAGACGGTAGGTCAGCTCCCGTCTTGCTGCAGTGGTGACCTGGCCACTGCGGAAGGTCAGGTCAGTGGTAACATGACCAGGAGCCACGTGCGTGTAGGGTAATGTGTTACTATGAAGGCAGTCGTATGTTGTGAGTAATGTTACCCAGACACAGTGTGACCACCAGGGCTTACCACGGGGACCTGTGGGGTCCTCCCACATGTGTTGTGGGTCCCACACTGGTGGCGGGGGCCCCACGTGGATGGCGGGGGCCCCACGTGGATGGTTTAGGGATGGTGGTACAATCATTACACGTTCACTGGTGCCACAATGACTGGTACTGCTATACTGGTACACACACCCCCCCTCCATCATACCACCTCCCTCTCCCACTACACCATGAGGCTGACGACCAGGTCTGGTAGAGACGTGGTTGTGTAAGTCTCGGGAGGCCGGCGACCAGGTCTGGTAGAGACGTGTAAGTCTCGGGAGGCCGGCGACCAGGTTTCATTATCTCCGTGGTAGTGGTGATGGCGGGTGTGTGCTGCCCCCAGGTGAGGCATCGCTGTACTGGAATGTCATCAGTCGTCTCTCATGATGACTTTGTTTACATTACGTCATCCCATGATGACTGACGTGTGATGTACTGCGCGCGCACACACAGAGCAGGGAACCCGCCTCACACGGGAGATGACTGGTCATTACCTGATGGTATTGTTGTGAACCCTGACCCCGTCCACTGATGATTGCAACTGTTGAACCCAATTAGAAATGTTAACACCAACCACTGGGTAATGTTAACACCAACCACTGGGTAATGTTAACACCAGCCACTGGGTAATGTTAACACCAGCCACTGGGTAATGTTAACACCAACCACTGGGTAATGTTAGCACCAACCACTGGGTAATGTTAACACCAACCACTGGGTAATGTTAACACCAACCACTGGGTAATGTTAACACCAACCACTGAGTAATGTTAACACCAGCCACTGGGTAATGTTAACACCAGCCACTGGGTAATGTTAACACCAACCACTGGGTAATGTTAGCACCAACCACTGGGTAATGTTAACACCAACCACTGGGTAATGTTAACACCAACCACTGGGTAATGTTAACACCAACCACTGGGTAATGTTAACACCAGCCACTGGGTAATGTTAACACCACACACTAAAGGCTTTCACATCACATCACATCACAGAAGATATATATATATATATATATATATATATATATATATATATATATATATATATATATATATATATATATATATATATATATATATTCAGTGTTGAGTGAGTGGAGGGATGGGTTGCCACAGATCATATTATAAACTGCCATATTTACTGGTCAAGTCAGGTTTTATATCAGTTTCTAGTTGTGTGAGTGATCAACCCAGGCAATATTGTCTACATTCGTTCTGTAGCTGGAGATGATTGTTGAAACGTCTTCTTCTGTTGTACTGATTGAAATGTTCCACTCCAGGGAAAATGTAGTGTGAATACATTAGTCTCAATGTGCCAGTTTTGTTTTATAACTGTAGTAGTAGTATTAGTAGTAGTAGTAGTAGTAGTAGTAATAGTAGTAGTAGTGGTGGTAGTAGTAGTAGTAGTAGTAGTAGTAGTAGTAGTAGTAGTAGTAGTAGTAGTAGTGGTAGTAGTACTAAGGAGGTGTTGAGGTAGAGTGTGGTTTACCTGGGTTTGTGAGACCTGTTGAGAGAGCGGGTTTGATTGGGTTAGAGAAAACTATGGAGACTAGGTTTAACGGTGTGTATGTTTGTGTATGTTTGTGTGTGTGTGTGTGTGTGTGAGAGAGAGAGAGAGAGAGAGAGAGAGAGAGAGAGAGAGAGAGAGAGAGAGAGAGAGAGAGAGAGAGAGTTTATATCATATATAAATCGTTGGTGAAGGTAGAGGCGACAGGACGTAGACGTGACTCATGTATACAGCAGGTGATGCACACATGATGTAGATGGAGCCATACCTTCTGACACCAGCGTGGTATCATGCTTCTCTGGGGTATATTACCGTAGTTGTCTGGGGTGGTATCATGCTTCTCTGGGGTATATAACCGTAGTTGTCTGGGGTGGTATCATGCTTCTCTGGGGTATATAACCGTAGTTGTCTGGGGTGGTATCATGCTTCTCTGGGGTATATAACCGTAGTTGTCTGGGGTGGTATCATGCTTCTCTGGGGTATATAACCGTAGTTGTCTGGGGTGGTATCATGCTTCTCTGGGGTATATAACCGTAGTTGTCTGGGGTGGTATCATGCTTCTCTGGGGTATATAACCGTAGTTGTCTGGGGTGGTATCATGCTTCTCTGGGGTATATAACCGTAGTTGTCTGGGGTGGTATCATGCTTCTCTGGGGTATATAACCGTAGTTGTCTGGGGTGGTATCATGCTTCTCTGGGGTATATAACCGTAGTTGTCTGGGGTGGTATCATGCTTCTCTGGGGTATATAACCGTAGTTGTCTGGGGTGGTATCATGCTTCTCTGGGGTATATAACCGTAGTTGTCTGGGGTGGTATCATGCTTCTCTGGGGTATATAACCGTAGTTGTCTGGGGTGGTATCATGCTTCTCTGGGGTATATAACCGTAGTTGTCTGGGGTGGTATCATGCTTCTCTGGGGTATATAACCGTAGTTGTCTGGGGTGGTATCATGCTTCTCTGGGGTATATAACCGTAGTTGTCTGGGGTGGTATCATGCTTCTCTGGGGTATATAACCGTAGTTGTCTGGGGTGGTATCATGCTTCTCTGGGGTATATAACCGTAGTTGTCTGGGGTGGTATCATGCTTCTCTGGGGTATATAACCGTAGTTGTCTGGGGTGGTATCATGCTTCTCTGGGGTATATAACGTAGTTGTCTGGGGTGGTATCATGCTTCTCTGGGGTATATAACCGTAGTTGTCTGGGGTGGTATCATGCTTCTCTGGGGTATATAACCGTAGTTGTCTGGGGTGGTATCATGCTTCTCTGGGGTATTTGCCGTAGTTGTCTCAGAGCAAGGTCACCCTGACCACACCTGACCCTGAGCAAGGTCAATCTGACCACACCTGACCCTGAGCAAGGTCACCCTGACCACACCTGACCCTGAGCAAGGTCACCCTGACCACACCTGACCCTGACCAAGGTCAACCTGACCACACCTGACCCTGACCAAGGTCAACCTGACCACACCTGACCCAGACCAAGGTCAACCTGACCACACCTGACCCTGAGCAAGGTCAACCTGACCACACCTGACCCTGACCAAGGTCAACCTGACCACACCTGACCCAGACCAAGGTCAACCTGACCACACCTGACCCTGAGCAAGGTCAACCCTCTCATGTGTAGGAATCCTTTGTACGTGACCCACCAGTGACTCATCACCTACCTCACCCACCTACCTCACCCACCTGCCTCACCCACCTGCCTCACCCACCTACCTCACCCACCTACCTCACCCACCTACCTCACCCACCACCTACCTCACCCACCACCTACCTCACCCACCTATCTCACCCACCTACCTCACCCACCTACCTCACCCACCTATCTCACCCACCTACCTCACCCACCTACCTCACCCACCACCTACCTCACCTACCTACCTCACCCACCTACCTCACCCACCTATCTCACCCACCTACCTCACCCACCTACCTCACCCACCACCTACCTCACCCACCTACCTCAACACCTACCTACCTCACCCACCTACCTCACCCACCTACCTCACCCACTACCTAACTCACCACCTACCTCACCCACCTACCTCACCCACTACGTAACTCACCACCTACCTCACCCACCTACCTCACCCACTACGTAACTCACCACCTACCTCACCCACCTACCTCACCCACTACGTAACTCGCCACCTACCTCACCCACCTACCTCACCCACTACGTAACTCACCACCTACCTCACCCACCTACCTCACCCACTACGTAACTCGCCACCTACCTCACCCACTACGTAACTCACCACCTACCTCACCCACTACGTAACTCGCCACCTACCTCACCCACCTACCTCACCCACTACGTAACTCACCACCTACCTCACCCACTACGTAACTCGCCACCTACCTCACCCACCTACCTCACCCACCTACCTCACCCACTACGTAACTCACCACCTACCTCACCCACCTACCTCACCCACTACGTAACTCACCACCTACCTCACCCACCTACCTCACCCACTACGTAACTCACCACCTACCTCACCCACCTGCCACAGGTGTCAGTATACCACAGGACCTGCTCACGTGACTGAGTACAACAGTTGTAGGTTGGCCTGGAGAAGTTGTATATGTGAATGTATTGTATGTGGTTGATAATAACTGAGTTTATGAAGAAAATAATTGTAATTATTATAGTTGGTTAGTGTGGTGTAGCTGTTAGCCTCCAATAATTATGTGTGACATTAAATATTTATCAGTTATCATGTTTATCATTAGTGTTGATAAGTTTGTTATCGTGGTCGTCAGTAACCAACCTCCACTGGAGAAAATTTCCCTGGCCATCTTGTGTGTGTGATATTAAATGTCCACAACCAACACTCATGTAACCTTGCTATCTGTGTGTGTGTGTGTGTGTGTGTGTGTATGTGTGTGTGTGTGTGTGTGTGTGTGTGTAGTGTGGTGTTGGTGGCTGCAGGGGACCCACAATGACTGTCTGATGGCTGACTGGCTGACTGATGGCTTGTTTGCTTCCTGGCTGATGGCTGAGTATTGGCTGATGGCTGGGTATTGGCTGGCTGGCTGATAGCTGATGGCTGGCTGGTTAGGTATCGGTGTGGTCCAACGTGAGGTAAGGGGCTGGCCTGGGGGGGGGGAGGGGGGCAGATATGTCCTTTCCTTATCGTAATTAAAATCACTACACCAGCTTGGCATGACCAGTGGAGGGTGTACCCTCACCCTACCTGTACCGTCACCTTCATGCTGGTACACGTGTACCGTTGCCAGTCGTGCTGGTACACATGTACCGTCATCCACCGTGACGACGGTACACCTGGCTCTACAGTGTTGACCATAGCTGTGTGGTAGTTGATGGGGGGGAGGGGGGAGGGGGGGCTGACGAGGTTGACACAGGCCTCAAGACCGGGGGGGGGGGGGCTGGTATTATTGATGCTGATCCCAGACCTGGGAGGGTAGCCGGGCAGGGTGGTGTGGCAGTGTTGACCTGGGTCGCAGGGAAGGTCGTGGAGGGCAGGTGTGGCAGTGTTGACCTGGGTCGGAGGGTAGCCGGGCAGGGTGGTGTGGCAGTGTTGACCTGGGTCGGAGGGTAGCCGGGCAGGGTGGTGTGGCAGTGTTGACCTGGGTCGGAGGGTAGCCGGGCAGGGTGGTGTGGCAGTGTTGACCTGGGTCGGAGGGAAGGTCGTGGAGGGCAGGTGTGGCAGTGTTCACCTGGGTCGGAGGGAAGGTCGTGGAGGGCAGGTGTGGCAGTGTTCACCTGGGTCGGAGGGAAGGTCGTGGAGGGCAGGTGTGGCAGTGTTCACCTGGGTCGGAGGGAAGGTCGTGGAGGGCAGGTGTGGCAGTGTTGACCTGGGTCGGAGGGAAGGTCGTGGAGGGCAGGTGTGGCAGTGTTGACTTGGGTCGGAGGGCAGGTGTGGGGTGGAGGGTCAGTGAGCCATGTTGACGAGGTCAGTAATGTATGAGAAGCAACATGATCATGTGGCCAGGTGGGTCTCATCACCACATACTGCCTCTTATCTCTCTCCAAACTGTGGCTCGTAAACCCATAACTGCCCCTCTCTCTCGCTCTCCATCACCCTAACTGCCCACCCCCCTGCCGTCGCCTCCTGAACACCCCCCCACCACCAAGCAATACGGGGGGGGGCACCCCACACCTCAACACCCTGGCTGACCCTCCCCCAGCTGACACGGTCATGCTGAACCACCTGGTTGTGGGTGACTGACCCTCCCCCAGCTGACACAGAAAATATGTTCTGACTGTGAAGTTCGTCTGGGACGTAGCTACATACATGTATGTAGGCTCATACATATTTGTATAACTGTCGCACGTACGCACACATTCATATACAAACATGTACACTAATATTTACACGCATACATCCCTTTTCTTACTATGTCTCTTCGTTGTATATCAGCTGACTTATTTATATTTCTTTCTTGTATCTTCCCTGATGATGTGATTATTACACGAAAATGCACTTGGGAACTTATCGTGTTTCATTTTCCCCGTGGACTCATAGGAAAGAGGGGCAAGTATGAAGTCTGTTGTGGATGAGAAAGCTTGGGAAGTGAGTCAGTTGTTGTTCGCTGATGATGCAGCGCTGGTGGCTGGTTCATGTGAGAAACTGCAGAAGCTGGTGACTGAGTTTGGTAAAGTGTGTGAAAGAAGAAAGTTAAGAGTAAATGTGAATAAGAGCAAGGTTATTAGGTACAGTAGGGTTGAGGGTCAAGTCAATTGGGAGGTGAGTTTGAATGGAGAAAAACTGGAGGAGGTAAAGTGTTTTAGATATCTGGAAGTGGATCTGGCAGCGGATGGAACCATGGAAGCGGAAGTGGATCATAGGGTGGGGGAGGGGGCGAAAATCCTGGGAGCCTTGAACAATGTGTGGAAATCGAGAACATTATCTCGGAAAGCAAAAATGGCTATGTTTGAGGGAATAGTGGTTCCAACAATGTTGTATGGTTGCGAGGCGTGGGCTATGGATAGAGTTGTGCGCAGGAGGGTGGATGTGCTGGAAATGAGATGTTTGAGGACAATGTGTGGTGTGAGGTGGTTTGATCGAGTAAGTAACGTAAGGGTAAGAGAGATGTGTGGTAATAAAAAGAGCGTGGTTGAGAGAGAAGAAGACGGTGTTTTGAAATGGTTTGGGTACATGGAGAGAATGAGTGAGGAAAGATTGACCAAGAGGATATATGTGTCGGAGGTGAAGGGAACGAGGAGAAGTGGGAGACCAAATTGGAGGTGGAAAGATGGAGTGAAAAAGATTTTGTGTGATCGGGGCCTGAACATGCAGGAGGGTGAAAGGCGGGCAAGGAATAGAGTGAATTGGATCGATGTGGTATACCGGGGTTGACGTGCTGTCAGTGGATTGAAATCAGGGCATGTGAGGCGTTTGGGATGAACCATGGTGGGCTGTGTAGGTGTGTATGTTTGCGTGTGTGGACGTGTGTGTATATATATGTGTATGGGGATGGGTTGGGCCATTTCTTTCGTCTGTTTCCATGCGCTACCTCGCAAACGCGGGAGACAGCGAGAAAGCAAAGAAAAAAAAAGAAATATATATATATATATATATATTACAAATTACAGAGGTATAAGTTTGTTGAGTATTCCTGGTAAATTATATGGGAGGGTATTGATTGAGAGGGTGAAGGCATGTACAGAGCATCAGATTGGGGAAGAGCAGTGCGGTTTCAGAAGTGGTAGAGGATGTGTGGATCAGGTGTTTGCTTTGAAGAATGTATGTGAGAAATACTTAGAAAAGCAAATGGATTTGTATGTAGCATTTATGGATCTGGAGAAGGCATATGATAGAGTTGATAGAGATGCTCTGTGGAAGGTATTAAGAATATATGGTGTGGGAGGCAAGTTGTTAGAAGCAGTGAAAAGTTTTTATCGAGGATGTAAGGCATGTGTACGTGTAGGAAGAGAGGAAAGTGATTGGTTCTCAGTGAATGTAGGTTTGCGGCAGGGGTGTGTGATGTCTCCATGGTTGTTTAATTTGTTTATGGATGGGGTTGTAAAGGAGGTGAATGCAAGAGTCCTGGAAAGAGGGGCAAGTATGAAGTCTGTTGGGGATGAGAGAGCTTGGGAAGTGAGTCAAGTTGTTGTTCGCTGATGATACAGCGCTGGTGGCTGATTCATGTGAGAAACTGCAGAAGCTGGTGACTGAGTTTGGTAAAGTGTGTGGAAGAAGAAAGTTGAGAGTAAATGTGAATAAGAGCAAGGTTATTAGGTACAGTAGGGGTGAGGGTCAAGTCAATTGGGAGGTGAGTTTGAATGGAGAAAAACTGGAGGAAGTGAAGTGTTTTAGATATCTGGGAGTGGATCTGTCAGCGGATGGAACCATGGAAGCGGAAGTGGATCATAGGGTGGGGGAGGGGGCGAAAATTTTGGGAGCCTTGAAAAATGTGTGGAAGTCGAGAACATTATCTCGGAAAGCAAAAATGGGTATGTTTGAGGAATAGTGGTTCCAACAATGCTGTATGGTTGCGAGGCGTGGGCTATGGATAGAGATGTGCGCAGGAGGATGGATGTGCTGGAAATGAGATGTTTGAGGACAATGTGTGGTGTGAGGTGGTTTGATCGAGTAAGTAACGTAAGGGTAAGAGAGATGTGTGGAAATAAAAAGAGCGTGGTCGAGAGAGCAGAAGAGGGTGTTTTGAAATGGTTTGGGCACATGGAGAGAATGAGTGAGGAGAGATTGACCAAGAGGATATATGTGTCGGAGGTGGAGGGAACGAGGAGAAGAGGGAGACCAAATTGGAGGTGGAAAGATGGAGTGAAAAAGATTTTGTGTGATCGGGGCCTGAACATGCAGGAGGGTGAAAGGAGGGCAAGGAATAGAGTGAATTGGAGTCGATGTGGTATACAGGGGTTGACGTGCTGTCAGTGGATTGAATCAAGGCATGTGAAGCGTCTGGGGTAAACCATGGAAAGCTGTGTAGGTATGTATAGTTGCGTGTCTGGACGTGTGTATGTACATGTGTATGGGGGGGGGGGGTTGGGCCATTTCTTTCGTCTGTTTCCTTGCGCTACCTCGCAAACGCGGGAGACAGCGACAAAGTATAAAAAAAAAAAAAAAAAAATATATATATATATATATATATATATATATATATATATATATATATATATATATATATATATATATATAACATGTTGACACGTATGTACCTCCAGCAGATATATTATCTTGAGGGACGGATCCGGTGGAGTTGACAATGAACAGTATAGGTTCAGCATGATTATGTGGTGCATATCTTAACTGTTGTGGTAACTGCTCTGTGTGGTAATTACTCTCGAAATATAAAGTGTATAAGATGTGTTATGTTAGTATAGGCTACAGTGTCTGGCTTGGCGCCAGGCAGGATGATCCAGGTGGATTCCATTTTCTTCCTGATGATGTTGAAAAAAATTATGAAACATGGTGACGGTGGGTGATCTGTTGTGCCTCTGTGTCCCACTACACCAGAACTGTGTTTGCTTCTTTGGGTCATCATTATCTGTGTCACATCCACCTGGGCGGGGTCACTCCAACACGTCATCTTCCTCCGTCACTGTGGATGGGTTCAGTCGTGTTCCTTGCACGACTGGTCGAGACGCCTCCAGCTGTGCTGAACGAAGAGCAGAGTTGATTGTGGTTGGAGAGTGTTGTACGTCGTCTCTGCCACAACATCTTTATCATACACAGTTATAGTTCGATAGTTCTTGCTGTGATGCCTGTGGCAAGCAGAGACAGTGTATTGGGCCATGAAACTTCCCCTCTCTCGACTTATATTTTGCCTTCGTTTGTGCTTGTAGTCAATGAAAAACTGTGTTTGTCACAATCAAGTTCGCCTTCGTAAGAGGAATGTTTACTGGTCTGAGTTTTGTGCAACTGATAAATGTTTCCGGCCCTCAACATCAAGCCGCTCCGACACCTTCTCCCATTCTTCTTCTTCTTTCCCACATGATTAATGT
>NC_092230.1:49417093-49429593 GCF_036320965.1 Panulirus ornatus | reverse complement strand
GTGTCAGCCAGCAGGGTCACTGTACAGTGTTGTACATCGTGGGTGTAGTGTACATTCCAGTTGTTGTCAGCCAGCAGGGTCACTGTACAGTGTTGTACATCGTGGGTGTAGTGTACACTCCAGTGTGTCAGCCAGCAGGGTCACTGTACAGTGTTGTACATCGTGGGTGTAGTGTACACTCCAGTGTGTCAGCCATCAGCTGGTGGTGTAGACGGTAAGGTGTACCACATGTAACCCTTGTGTACACTCGCCGTGTCAAACTACCACACCTGCCATACACCATCATCATGACACAGCCAGCCAGGTGTACATACACTGCCATACACATACTCAGTACTGCCCCCGGGGCAAGGGTGTACCTCCCTTGGCTAGTGTTCTCTGTACATTAAAGTTTATATGATCTTTCTTAATCGTCTTGTGAGTGTTACACACCGTGTGAGTGTTACACACCATGTGAGTGTTGCACACCATGTGAGTGTTACACACCATGTGAGTGTTACACACCGGTGAGTGTTACACACCGTGTGAGTGTTACACACCGTGTGAGTGTTACACACCATGTGAGTGTTACACAGCGGTGAGTGTTACACACCGTGTGAGTGTTACACACCATGTGAGTGTTACACACCATGTGAGTGTTACACACCATGTGAGTGTTACACACCATGTGAGTGTTACACACCGTGTGAGTGTTACACACCGTGTGAGTGTTACACACCATGTGAGTGTTACACACCATGTGAGTGTTACACACCGGTGAGTGTTACACACCGTGTGAGTGTTACACACCGTGTGAGTGTTACACACCATGTGAGTGTTACACACCGGTGAGTGTTACACACCGTGTGAGTGTTACACACCATGTGAGTGTTACACACCATGTGAGTGTTACACACCATGTGAGTGTTACACACCGTGTGAGTGTTACACACCGTGTGAGTGTTACACACCATGTGAGTCTCTGGTAACCTTCATAACGCACAATGTAACGTATTGTCACACTTGTGTTCTCTGATTATGGCAACTTTTCCTTCAAGTTCTTTGTTTATAAAGGACATGGTTATATGGTTATTATTATTATTATTATTATTATTATTATTATTATTATTATTATTATTATTATTATGACTGGATAACTGACATATTTTTCGTATTGCAGGTGAGTGTGTACGGGCGTGGTTATGACTGCCTCTGGTAATGTACTTTATTATAATTAGTTATGTAATGTGTGGCTTGTTTGAACACTGCTGGGTGGGTGTGGGGGTTGTGCACTGTGTTGCTCCTCGTGTACGTACATGGTGGGTGGGTGTGGGGGTTGTGCACTGTGTTGCTCCTCGTGTACGTACATGGTGGGTGGGTGTGGGGGTTGTGCACTGTGTTGCTCCTCGTGTACGTACATGGTGGGTGGGTGTGGGGGTTGTGCACTGTGTTGCTCCTCGTGTACGTACATGGTGGGTGGGTGTGGGGGTTGTACACTGTGTTGCTCCTCGTGTACGTACATGGTGGGTGGGTGTGGGGGTTGTGCACTGTGTTGCTCCTCGTGTACGTACATGGTGGGTGGGTGTGGGGGTTGTGCACTGTGTTGCTCCTCGTGTACGTACATGGTGGGTGGGTGTGGGGGTTGTGCACTGTGTTGCTCCTCGTGTACGTACATGGTGGGTGGGTGTGGGGGTTGTGTACTGTGTTGGGTGTGTACATCACACGTGTGTGTCCCTGGTTGGCTGCACGGGACCAGTGTAATAACGTCTTCTAAGTCTACACTGAAGACTACGAGACGTACACATGTAGTATAGTATGGTCTAGTGTACATCGTATGTACATACGACAGGTACACAGGTAAGGCAGTAATGGTAGGATGTGGCAGGGTCTGGCAGGGTATGGAGGCCGTCAGGTAGGGGTGTTGTGGGCCAGGAGGGAAGGTTCCGGTAGGGTGTGTCAGAGGCTGGGGTGCGTGGGTAGAGTGTGGGGTGCGTGGGTAGAGTGTGGGGTGCGTGGGTAGTGTGGGGTGCGTGGGTAGAGTGTGGGGTGCGTGGGTAGAGTGTAGGGTGCGTAGGTAGTGTGGGGTGCGTGGGTAGAGTATGGGGTGCGTGGGTAGTGTGGGGTGCGTGGGTAGAGTGTGGGGTGCGTGGGTAGAGTGTGGGGTGCGTGGGTAGAGTGTGGGGTGCGTGGGTAGTGTGGGGTGCGTTGGTAGAGTGTGGGGTGCGTGGGTAGAGTGTGGGGTGCGTGGGTAGTGTGGGGTGCGTGGGTAGAGTGTGGGGTGCGTGGGTAGAGTGTGGGGTGCGTGGGTAGAGTGTGGGGTGTGTGGGGTGCGTGGGTAGAGTGTGGGGTGCGTGGGTAGAGTGTGGGGTGCGTGGGTAGAGTGTGGGGCTTTTATTGAGTTGTACGGTCGGGGACAACAGGTAATTATGGTGGGTGTGGGGTGGGGTTGGTGGGTGTGGGGTGGGGTTGGTGGGTGTTGTGTGGGTTGTGGTGTAGTACCAGGCTGGGGTGTCGTGTTGCCCCTTGGTACTGGTAGTGTAGCGCACATGTACACACCATATATATGTGTGTATTACACATCCTAATAACATATGTGTATTATACTTTCTAACATCATAATAACACATGTATACACCATCCATATGTGTATTATACATTCTAACATCATCATAACACATGTATACATCATCCATATGTGTATTATACATTCTATCATCATAACACATGTATACACCATCTATATGTGTATTATACATTCTAACATCATCATAACACATGTATACACCATCCATATGTGTATTATACATTCTAACATCATCATGACACATGTATACACCATCTATATGTGTATTATACATTCTAACTTCATCATAACACATATATACACCATCCATATGTGTATTATACATTCTAACATCATCATAACACATGTATACACCATCTATATGTGTATTATACATTCTAACATCATCATAACACATGTATACACCATCTATATGTGTATTATACATTCTAACATCATCATGACACATGTATACACCATCCATATGTGTATTATACATTCTAACATCATCATAACACATGTATACACCTATATGTGTATTATACATTCTAACATCATCATGACACATGTATACACCATCCATATGTGTATTATACATTCTAACATCATCATAACACATGTATACACCATCCATATGTGTATTATACATTCTAATATCATCATAACAGTTAACTCGTGCCAATTGGTCATAACTTGTGATGATATGGTTGTTATTATGTCGTGTTCTCACGCAGGAAAACATTGATTTTATTGTAATGTTTCTTCTTCTTCCTCGTCATCCATCGAGACGTAGACCACATAGTGAAGATGTGTCTTACACTAGGATAATGGTCAAGTCATACTCCACAGCTGTCGTGGGTATAGTGAAGATGAGGGTGTAGGGAAGATGACCCTTGACCTAATTCACAAGGGCCAGGTCAAAAGCCCATGTTATCAAGGACGTAAGGAATATGTGAGACGTTTGTCGAGTGTGTAGTTAAGATACAGTGTCGTCTGCCTCCATAGTGAAGATAAGGGAGAGTGGCAGAACATTGTGTTGGCCTTCGTGTTTACTACATGTTCCCTGAAGATCTCTGCAGGACCACGGCTCTGACGACCATTAGTACGACTGTACGACCCTGGGGTACTACTGTGCCAACCTTGAACTCCACAGTACAACCCTCAGCCACCACTGTACGACCCTCGGTCATCACTGTACGGCCCTCGGTCATCACTGTACGGCCCTCGGTCATCACTGTACGGCCCTCGGTCATCACTGTACGGCCCTCGGTCATCACTGTACGGCCCTCGGTCATCACTGTACGGCCCTCGGTCATCACGGTACGGCCCTCGGTCATCACTGTACGGCCCTCGGTCATCACTGTACGGCCCTCAGCCACGACTGTACAGCTCGTGCACATGATGTACGACCCTTGTGTAATATGACGTGACCCATGGTCAGACTTGTGGGTCAGGTCAAAGTTCAGGTCATGATGGCCGGGGTTCTCACCGTCGTTCTCATGGGGTTAAGATGTGTGTGTGTGTTGGTTATGATGAGTAGCTGCAGTTTGGTTGTGTTATGGTTGATGGTTTACTGGGCTCAGTGAGTATGTTGAGTAGCATGGAGTCACACGATATATGTAGCTCATGGTGGTGTACATATGTACTGCCCTGATGGTCATGTGTAGCTGGTACATGGCGTCTGCCTCAACTCTCGCTATCTCCTTATTATCACTCACAGGACAACCTTCACAGTCTGAAGTACTCACACGTTATCGTATGTGACATGTTACTGTCCAGCCACCAGGTGTTACAGTCTTCGTTTCACCTACCTACTACCTGGGCAGCTGGTGTAACGGCAGGCCACACGTTACAGTCATGTTACCATGATGTGTGACGGCCTCGTATGGTGCCACTGTAACCCAGGCTCCATCATACCTGTGACACACGCACCTCACTGCCCAGCTGTAGCCTCCGTACTTTATCATGTGTGTCTTGTAGTAACGTGATGTTGTGTTGTGTTATGTTGTTCTGCATGTGTTACGTTGCTCTCGTGTTGTGTCTGGTGTACCTGCTGTGTCTGGTGTACCTGCTGTGTCTGGTGTACCTGCTGTGTCTGGTGCACCTGCTGTGTCTGGTGTACCTGCTGTGTCTGGTGTACCTGCTGTGTCTGGTGTATCTGCTGTGTCTGGTGTACCTGCTGTGTCTGGTGTACCTGCTGTGTCTGGTGCACCTGCTGTGTCTGGTGTATCTGCTGTGTCTGGTGTACCTGCTGTGTCTGGTGTACCTGCTGTGTCTGGTGTACCTGCTGTGTCTGGTGCACCTGCTGTGTCTGGTGTATCTGCTGTGTCTGGTGTACCTGCTGTGTCTGGTGCACCTGCTGTGTCTGGTGTACCTGCTGTGTCATCATCACAGTGTATGTGGTATTATGTTTGTGTATGTTTATCATGTGTTGTGCTGTTGTTTGTGGGTGGTGATGTCTCTCTCTCTCTCTCCCCCCCTGCTGTGCACCGCCCCCCCTGGGTGCTGTAGTGCCCCTCACACCTGAACCATCATTAAGTTGTTGTGATCCAACAATGGAGTCATTATGTTCAGCCACAGTGCACAAAGCTACTTGATGAATGCTTTTGTTCACTCACACTTGAGTGTGTGTTGGAAGTGTGTGTACTTGATACTTGCCTGCAGGACCTGTGTTTAATGTGTCTCAAGTGTGTGTGTGTGTGTGTGTGTGTGTGTGTGTGTGTGTGCTGAACAACGTGATCAATACACTCTCAAGGATTCTGTTTACTGAGGTGGGGTAAGTGTATGTACTTAAGACATGAGGACGTGTGTGTCAAGTGCTTGCCGTGTGTGCTTGTGTCATGGCTGCCGGTCGTGTGTTTAACATTTGGTTCATCTGCAGATCTATGGGAGCAAGCGAATGGAGTCGGGGTTCGAACCCTTGTACTGGGTTATACCAAGAGTCGCTGTGTACTGGTCAGGTGATGATCGTCACTCCTCCCCAGGTTCTCCAACATATCCTCCCCAGTTCCTCCCCAGTTCCTCCCCAGGTCTTCCCCAGGCACATGTGTAACGCCTCGTCTGATCCTGGGAAAGCTGTGTGATATTACCGGCTGGTGTTACACCCAGTGTACGTACTAGTAACGTACGGTCTTGTGTGGAGGGTGCTTGCTGGCTTCACACGGTGTTTGTGGCCCGTGTTGTGGTCAGCATTATGTTGTAGCCGTGCCCAGGGCTTCACACGGTGTATGTGGCCCGTGTTGTGGTCAGCATCATGTTGTAGCCGTGCCCAGGGCTTCACACGGTGTATGTGGCCCGTGTTGTGGTCAGCATTATGTTGTAGCCGTGCCCAGGGCTTCACACGGTGTATGTGGCCCGTGTTGTGGTCAGCATCATGTTGTAGCCGTGCCCAGGGCTTCACACGGTGTATGTGGCCCGTGTTGTGGTCAGCATTATGTTGTAGCCGTGCCCAGGGCTTCACACGGTGTATGTGGCCCGTGTTGTGGTCAGCATTATGTTGTAGCCGTGCCCAGGGTTTGCTGTCCCACAGTTTGATATTGTAACGTCAAGTGTGGCTGTGCGTTCGCCGTTTCCCGCATGAGCGAGGTAGCTTCATGAACAGACCGCTACAGCAATGGTTACACTGACATGTGTTCTTGTATGTACCAGTCATCATCATGTGTAGTATACGATGACTGTGTTCATCATTCATGGGTCACAGTGAACATTGTTGACTTCCTCGTAGTCCCTCATGATGTGTTGTTGTTTTGCTGAATGTTTGTTGTGGTGCATGTTCAGGATGGCCACTGGTAATGTTGCACGTCATGCATGGGTCGTGTCCCACCGGTGATGCATAGCAACACACACACACACACACACACACACACACACACACACACACAACATTTATCAGGTATACGAGAGCAGAATACAGGATAAGGACGGAGGGACGAAGCCATTTTGATAAGAGGATGTTGGAGAAGGCGGCTCATGATGCACAAGTTGGCATCAGTTCATGATGAGTAACTTGGTCAGTTACAGAACAGGTCGTCAGACTGCAGGACTGGGAGGGAAGAGTTGTAGAGGATGATGCAAGGTTATGCCGGGTTATGAATCACAAGTTCCACAGTGTTATCACAGTGGAAGACGTCACACCATTACCAGTGGCATATACAGTGGCGAGGCCTTGTAAACAATGAGATGGTGAGTGATCTGTGCAAGACATGTACAGTGCTCGAGTCTGGAGTCATGCAGTGCTCATGATCATGATGAGGTTTGTGCATGTCTGCTGGAGACGTGTTCACATGTGCTTGACAAGTCACTTCAGATGTTGAGCATGTCGCTGGCGGAAGGTAAAGTGCCAAGGGCGTGCACGAGAGCAGAAATCATACTTTTCTTTAAGAAAGAAAACGAGAAAGAGGCGCTGAGTTGCAGAGCACCATCTCGACCAGTGTGGTGTGTGAGATATTGGGAAAGATATTCAGAAAGTTAGTGTACGACTTCCTGCACAGAGGAAATGACCCAAGCCAGATTTAGGTTGCAGGCAAAGGAGGTCATGCGTCACGAATCTCTTAAATGTATACGAGGGAGTGAACTCTGTCTCAGACGAAAACGATAAATGGTTGGATTGCTGATGTCTTGACTGAGAGAAAGCATTTGACACTAACCCCTGCGACTGGGAGGCTTATTTAGAATCTGGATCACCAGGCAGTAATAAGGAGGAGAATCCTTCCCTGGAAAGATTATCTTAGTGGGAAGGTACACAGGACTCGTGTTAGAAGAGCCTTCTCCAGATGGGTAAGATGACCAGGGAAGTGCCGTGCCCCAGGGTTCTGTGTTGGGACCGTTACTCTTCTTGATCTACCTGAAGGAGTTCCCACAAGGTATGGACTCTTCCTTGAATGTATTTTCAGTTGCTACAAAGGTCATGAGAGATTTAAAGAAAAAAGTAGGATAGTATAGACGAACAAGGGGACGTTGATAGACTCCAAAGTTGGTATGATACAGGGTTGATGAAGTATAACTTGAGCAAATGTAAAGTATTGATACAGGGTTGATGAAGTATAACTTGAGCAAATGTAAAGTAATGATACAGGGTTGATGAAGTATAACTTGAGCAAATGTAATGATACAGGGTTGATGAAGTATAACTTGAGCAAATGGAAAGTAATGAGGATGAGATGTAGTGAAATATGGTCTTGATATGATCATTATCTGGCAATACGTAAGCTTCAGGATTGTGTGTGTGGGAAGGACTTGAGAGTCGACATCTTCCCTTACCTGTCGCAACAGTCGCATATCAGGAGAAATGTTAAGGAGACCAACTGTTGCTGGCAAACATTAATTTTTTTTTAAATTTTTGGATAAGGGAATATTCAGCAACCGTTGGTCATATCCAACATAAGGTCAAAACTAGAATATGCTTCTCACGTCTGGTCACCGCAGCTAAAGGAGAGCTAATAGAGAAGGTACCACAATTAAGAGAGCTGAGTTGCAAGGAAAGGATTAAGGTTTTAAATTGGCCCACCATGGAGGTTTGACTTGATTACCAGGTTGATGATGGAAACAATGAAAAGTTATTCGAAAATGTAGAACAAACAACAACCCGAGAACATAACATAAGATGAGATAAGAGACTTGTTAAGAAATGTGTCAAGAAGTACTGTGATATACTAGCAGATTCGGTCCCTCCGGACTCTTGTTTAATCAGTCCTACAGAAGGATGCCATCTGGCTGCCCACCAAGCCCTCTCTCACCACCAGTAGTTCTCCCTCCCTCCTTGCTTGCCACACCATACCCCACGACCACCACAAGATGGGGTGGTTTTGTGGAAAAAGGGAGGATAACGGTTGGCCCCCATTTTTTAATCTTAAAAAGGAAGGTTCCCCAAAGTTTCAAATGCCCCCCTCCCTTTTTGAAACCCCAACCCCCGGAACTTGGGGTTGGGGTAGTGGGGTTTTTGGATGATGGTATTTTGTGGTACTGGTATGTGTGGTACTGGTATGTGTGGTACTTTGGGTATGTGGGGTACTGGTTTGTTGGTATGTGTGGTACTGGTTATGGTATGTGTGGTACTGGTATGGGGTTGGTTAGGGTTGTGGGTACTGGTATTTGGTAGGGTTTGTGGTATGGTATGGGGGTTGGAAATTGGTATGTTGGTACTGGTATGAGGGTTATGTGTGGTACTGGTATGATGGTATGTGTGGTACTGGTTTTTTTTTGGTATGTGTGGTACTGGTATGGGGTTGGTTTTACTGGTATGATGGTATGTGTGGTCGGGTATGTGTGGAAAGGGTTATGTTGGTAGGGTTGTGGGTACGGGTATGGGGTTTTTTACTGGTATGATGGTATGTGTGGTACTGGTATGTGTGGTACGGGTATGGGGTTGGGGTACTGGTATGTTGGAAATGTGTGGTACGGGTATGATGGTATGTGTGGTACTGGTTTGGGGTTGGTTTGGGAAACTGGTATGTGTGGTACGGGTATGATGGTATGTGGGGTACTGGTATGTGTGGTACGGGTATGTTTTTGGTACTGGTATGATGGTATGTGTGGTACTGGTTAGGGTTGTTTACGGGTATAAAGGTATGTTTTCGGAAAGGGTTTGGGTACTTTAAAAGGGGGCCCGGAAAAGGGGGCCCTTTTTTGGGGACGGGTTTGTTGGTAGGGTTGTTTTGGGGCCCCCCCCCCCCCCCCCCCCCCCCCCCCCCCCCCCCCCCCCCCCCCCCCCCCCCCCCCCCCCCCCCCCCCCCCCCCCCCCCCCCCCAAAAAAAAAAAAAAAAAAAAAAAAAAAAAAAAAAAAAAAAAAAAAAAAAAAAAAAAAAAAAAAAAAAAAAAAAAAAAAAAAAAAAAAAAAAAAAAAAAAAAAAAAAAAAAAAAAAAAAAAAAAAAAAAAAAAAAAAAAAAAAAAAAAAAAAAAAAAAAAAAAAAAAAAAAAAAAAAAAAAAAAAAAAAAAAAAAAAAAAAAAAAAAAAAAAAAAAAATGTGGTATGTGTGGTACTGGTATGATGGTATGTGTGGTACTGGTATGATGGTATGTGTGGTACTGGTATGATGGTATGTATGGTACTGGTATGTGTGGTACTGGTATGATGGTATGTGTGGTACTGGTATGATGGTATGTGTGGTACTGGTATGATGGTATGTGTGGTACTGGTATGATGGTATGTGTGGTACTGGTCTTGTATACCTCCTCACACCCACGACCCGACCGTAACCTGACCTTCTGATTGACCTGTTGTTGGTCATGTTGGTGTGACACATTCTCCAACACTGTGTCATGTTGACATGATGACGTGGGTCTGTCATCATGTTAACATGATGACGTGGGTCTGTCATCATGTTAACATGATGACGTGGGTCTGTCATCATGTTAACATGATGAGGTGGGTCTGTCATCATGTTAACATGATGACATGGGTCTGTCATCATACCATATCGTAAGTCAGTCATCAGTGAGGTCATGCCACTTCCTGTATCATGACGTCCCACCTGGTGATGCCCCAGCAGGCATGGTGGAGCATGTGTCGGCCACACCTGACCCACTCCCCTGCCGCTCACCATTACCTTCGTCAGGAGGGCCTGTCTGCCTCACCCTCCCCCCGCGGGACGCCTCCACTCTCTGCCCACATTATGTTCCACCTGGGGGGCGGGGGGGGGGGGGGGGACGGGGCGGGGGCTTTCAAGGAAGTGGGGAACGTTTGGTGGGGGGGGGGGGGTTAAAGATGAGGTGGACGGACGTGAGGACGGTGGTAGAGGTGTGGTGTAAGTGTTGGAGGTGTGGTGTAAGTGGTGGAGGACGGTGGTGGAGGTGTGGTGTAAGTGGTGGAGGACGGTGGTGGAGGTGTGGTGTAAGTGGTGGAGGACGGTGGTGGAGGTGTGGTGTAAGTGGTGGAGGACGGTGGTGGAGGTGTGGTGTAAGTGGTGGAGGACGGTGGTGGAGGTGTGGTGTAAGTGTTGGAGGTGTGGTGTAAGTGGTGGAGGACGGTGGTGGAGGTGTGGTGTAAGTGGTGGAGGACGGTGGTGGAGGTGTGGTGTAAGTGTTGGAGCCACAGCTGGTGATGTGGGCGTGTGTGAGCGTGTCTGGGTGACACTCCCTGACCTGGGGTTTCTACCAGATATGGCCATGGTTCTCTGTGTTCTCTAGTGACTCTGTGACCAGGTTTCTAGCACTATGGTGGTCCTGTGTGTTCTCTAGTGACCTGCTGGTCTCTGAGGCCAGGTTTCTGGTGGTGTGGTGTGTTGTATGACACGATATGTACAATGTTGTGAGGTTGTTTCGTTCACAGTGTAATGATGGTTGTGTAACACAGTACAGGTGATTGAGGTCAACGGTCGTACAGCTGGGGTCACTGGGGTAAGTGGGAAGTGTTGACGTAAAGGATTGTTCTGTTGTTAGTGTGGTTAATGTGTTGTGAAGTAGATGGTTGTGTTGTGTAGTGTGTTGCTCCAGTCTGGCAACACAAAGGCACTCTTCCTTTGATGCATCTCCCTCACCACACTCAACACTGCTTGCATTAAAGACGCACTCCACACACACACACACACACACACACACACACACACACACACACACACACACACACACACACAACACACTTCAGGTGTTGTTGTTGTTGATGTTGTTGTTTTTCACACTCCTGTGTGCCACTTGCAGGAGAGACGCAATACACACGTTATCCTGGCGGTACACACACGTCATATGTACGTTACAGTCGTTACAGTTGTGTGGTACAGTCGTTACAGTTGTGTGGTACAGTCGTTACAGTTGTGTGGTACAGTCGTTACAGTATGTGGTACAGTCGTTACAGTTGTGTGGTACAGTCGTTACAGTATGTGGTACAGTCGTTACAGTTGTGTGGTACAGTCGTTACAGTATGTGGTACAGTCGTTACAGTTGTGTGGTACAGTCGTTACAGTAGTGTGGTACAGTCGTTACAGTTGTGTGGTACAGTCGTTACAGTAGTGCTGATGGTGTCGTCACAGTAGTGGTGGTGATGTCAGTATAGAGGCAGGGACCACATAAAGTGTAAACACTATGCAAGTTAGCGAAGTGAGGGAGACGGGCTGGTGAGGGTGAGGGAGACGGGCTGGTGAGGGTGAGGGAGGCGGCTGGTGAGGGTGAGGGAGACGGGCTGGTGAGGGTGAGGGAGACGGGTTGGTGAGGGTGAGGGAGACGGGCTGGTGAGGGTGAGGGAGGCGGGGTGGTGAGGGAGGTGTGCCAGTCCTTGTGTGTGTGTGGGTCAACATTGGGTGCAGTGTGGCGCGCGTGGCTGTTTATATGAGGCAGGCCACACTCTGGCTTGACCCCCCCCCCCCGGCCACTCATAACCCCCGCACCCTCACCCAGGCTGACCCGCTGCGGTTGTGGTCAGCTGCGGCACCACATGGTCAGCTGCGGCACCACATGAATCGTGTGTTGTGTGTGTACTGCACCACAGACACACATTCCCAGGGTGTCCATGATCTATGTTTACGGTCAGTTTCATGTCAGTGTAGCCGTAGTAACTGATACACACTCTAACTGATACACACTCGTGGACAATAGTTTCATCTTGAATGAGGCAAAGTACTTCTTCCACAACCAGATTGTTAACGTATGAGAGAATCAGTTAGAGGGGTTGTGAGCCGTGTTATGAGTACTGTCAAACATAACACTTGGTCAATATTTGGCCACATGTGGACAAGTGACATGTGTACTCCTGCCTGGCTGTGTGACATGTGTACTCCTGCCTGACTGTGTGACATGTGTACTCCTGCCTGGCTGTGTGACATGTTGCTTGCTGTGACACATGTGCTGGTTCCACTGCCACACTCACCACCAGCTCTTGTTTTCCTCCACCATCACAAACACCTCGTTACCAGCCACTCGTCTGTTGCTGTTTCAATAATAATGTTATGATCAGTTGTGCTTGTACCACTGCTTGTTGTTCTCACACTACACCTTCACCTGACGCCATGTGTACCTCATGTGTACCTC
>NC_092230.1:49384593-49414593 GCF_036320965.1 Panulirus ornatus | reverse complement strand
CCAGGGTCACTGAGAGGCATGTTATCACTGGTTACAACATCACCCTCTCCCCCCCCCTCCCTGCGTCACTCAGTCATCATGTGGTTGTGGTTGGTTGTGGTTGTGGTTGTTGTGGTTGTGGTTGTTGTTGTGGTTGTTGTGGTTGTGGTTGTGGTTGTGGACGGTTGTACAGCAGGGTCTGACGTCATGCCACACACACTGTGCAGGCAGGGTGGCCACCTCCGCTCTCTGGATTTCCTACATGTTCTGACATGCCAGGGAATCCCCGGGCCCCCCTTGTGGGCCCCCGTGCCCCCCTTGTGGGCCCCCGGGCCTGGGCACGATGTCCCCCCAGGTGGAGTGTGAGCCGTGTTGACCACACGAGCTGGTCAGGTGGACCGGTAATGATGCACGACACACGGCTCTCATGACCGACGTCTGGCAACACAAGACTCCAACACCTCACACCACGACCTCTCCTGCAGGCCTCCTCCTCCTCCTCCTCCTGCTGGCCTCCTCCTCCTCCTCCTCCTGCTGGTCTCCTCCTCCTGCTTGCCCCCTGGTGCTCTTCCTCCTCCTCCTGCTTGCCTCCTCCTGCTTGTGGCGCCACTGTTGAAGACTCGTTAATGTGTTTGATGTTGGGGTCGTCATTTCCCAACACCAGGTGTAGCGTCCTGCCTCGTGGCACACCTGAAGCACTTCCACCTTTATGCAGCTTACTTATAAGGTCCAACATGGCCTTCCCTCTTGCTGCGTCTCCACCATAATGACTTCAACTTGACACTTTCCTCGCCCAAATTTGCATGCCTCCCATGACGCTTCAGAATTTGCATACTTCGTTTGTTGTTTCGTCTGTTTCCTTGCGCTACCTCGCTAACGCGGGAGACAGCGACAAAGCAATATATATATATATATATATATATATATATATATATATATATATATATATATATATATATATATATATAGAGAGAGAGAGAGAGAGAGAGAGAGAGAGAGAGAGAGAGAGAGAGAGAGAGAGAGAGGGGATAAATCATCATTACCACAAGGAAAGTGAGACTCGAAGGTTGCAGGTGTGTTGTGAGTGTACACTGACCTGGGTGACGGAGGTCATGAACATAGGAAAGTTAGACTTAAGGGACGTGTGACCTCGTCTGGCGAGGGTCAGGGGAAGGTTAAGTAGGAAATATGACCCCCCTGAGGCAAGGGTCAGGTCAGCTTTAGCTCATCAACTTGTCCATGTCGACAGTTTTCTTAATTAATCCGAGATCTTATGTGAGGATGTCCACACTGGCTGAGACTGATCCTTGGGACACTGTGTTGGATGATGATATATTTCCTGGGATGTTGATGTTGACAACTGAAGGTCGAGGTACAGTCTGGAGGTGGTTGCTCCACACACCAGGAGGGCTGAAGTCTGGCACGTACAGGAATACAAGACTTGATCCTTGTCATACACCAAGACTGCCTTCATGTAGCTTTATGACTACATACAGTTGTTTCCCACGTTGTAAACTACACCTTCGCCCATGTTCTGCTGTATCTACAACACGCCTGAAGATTCAGATGGTTGTGTTTACTAGATACCATGCAGAAAGTACAGCAACCTTTCCTCACTCATCCTCTCCATATGACCAAACCATTTCAACACACCCTCTTCTGTTCTCTCAACCACACTCTTTTTATGACCACACATCTCTCTTACCCTTTCTACCTCACACCACATATTGTCCTCATACACATCCAACACATCCACCCTCCTCCGCCCAACTATATCTACGTACCATGTATCTCATCCATGATATATATATATATATATATATATATATATATATATATATATATATATATATATTATCCGTGGGGATAGAGGAGAAGGACTGGTGCCCACGTATTCCCTGTGTGTCGTAAAAAGTAACTTAAGAGTGCCGGGAGTCGGGGCTGGAAACCCTCCCTTCCTGTATTACTTTCTAAGTGAGGAACTTTCCCTCGAAGAACCTGTCATGTATGTATATATATATATATATATATATATATATATATATATATATATATATATATATATATATATATATATATATATATATATATGTGTGTGTGTGTGTGTCACACTTCCTGGTACACTTTCCCAGTTTGATTAATTCCCCTGCTGCCTCCTGCCCCCTCCCCCCCAGCCCCCCCCCTACCTCTACCCCTCCCCAAGCCCCCCTGACCACCGGCCAAGCCCCCCCCCCCCACCCCCTTCCTCCGGTCACCACCGTCAAATAACATGTGTTATATTTAGGACGACCAACACTCGCCCCACTGACCATATATCAACACATGTACCACCTTAACACACACACACACACACACACACACACACACACACACACACACACACACACACACACACACACACACCACACACACACACACACACACATACACACACACACACACACGCACACACACACACAATGTTGTTGATAAGGTGGTTTGATGATGTAGGAGGAAGACAGTGTTAGTATGATGACTGGCGGGAAGATGACCCATCATGTGGGGGGGGGATTGCCTCTACCTACACTGGTCTGGTCTGGTCTGGTCTGGTCTGGTCTGGTCTGGTCTGGTCTGGTCGGTGGCCACGATATGGTCGTGTATGTGTGGTTGGCTGGCAGCCAGGCGCCACCTGCCCTCCCTGTCTGGTACCACTCTCATTCCCCAGTCCTGCCTTGACCTTGACCCGCCACGCAGGACATATGACCTACGTTCAGGAAGTGTGCTCTGACCTCATCATGTAGCGGCGGGTGGAGACAGACTGGTGTTGGTGTTGTAGATAATGATGGTTGTGTTGGGTGGAGACAGGCCGGTGTTCCTTAGAATTTTACAACACTGTATTGTACCTAACCTTCCTCCAGGAGAAACCTCTTGTATCCTAGGGAGGTTCCTGCAGCGCTCGGGAAGCTGGCCACGTCCACCAGGTCATAATGTGTTGTGATGTGTGTGCGTCTGTGTGCAGGGCAATTCAGTAGTAAGTGCTCGGTGTCTTGGTTTATGGTAGTTGCATCGTGGGCATGAAGGGTCACGGGAGATGCTGTATGTAGTGATGGTTGATGTGTGACTCCAGTTGGTGTGGGCAGTGTGGTGTGTGATGGGTGTGTATGGTGGGTGTGGGCAGTGTGGTGTGTGATGGGTGTGTATGGTGGGTGTGGGCAGTGTGGTGTGTGATGGGTGTGTATGGTGGGTGTGGGCAGTGTGGTGTGTGATGGGTGTATGTCTGGTGGGTGTGGGCAGTGTGGTGTGTGACGGGTGTATGTCTGGTGGGTGTGGGCAGTGTGGTGTGTGATGGGTGTGTATGGTGGGTGTGGGCAGTGTGGTGTGTGATGGGTGTGTATGGTGGGTGTGGGCAGTGTGGTGTGTGATGGGTGTGTATGGTGGGTGTGGGCAGTGTGGTGTGTGATGGGTGTGTATGGTGGGTGTGGGCAGTGTGGTGTGTGATGGGTGTGTATGGTGGGTGTGGGCAGTGTGGTGTGTGATGGGTGTATGTCTGGTGGGTGTGGGCAGTGTGGTGTCTGATGGGTGTGTATGGTGGGTGTGGGCAGTGTGGTGTGTTATGGGTGTGTCTGGTGGGTGTGGGCAGTGTGGTGTGTGATGGGTGTATGTCTGGTGGGTCTGGGGTTTAAGACTGAGTTAGGAGGTCGGTTGTTTAGTGTTAGTCATGTTAGTGTGTATGTGGTTTGCCTGTGTTGTATTAGTTGCGAGGGGGATTAGTAAGTATACGTTACGTGTATATATATATATATATATATATATATATATATATATATATATATATATATATATATATATATATATATATATTTTTTTTTTTTTTATACTTTGTCGCTGTCTCCCGCGTTTGCGAGGTAGCGCAAGGAAACAGACGAAAGAAATGGCCCAACCCCCCCCATACACATGTACATACACACGTCCACACACGCAAATATACATACCTACACAGCTTTCCATGGTTTACCCCGGACGCTTCACATGCCTTGATTCAATCCACTGACAGCACGTCAACCCCTGTATACCACATCGCTCCAATTCACTCTATTCCTTGCCCTCCTTTCACCCTCCTGCATGTTCAGGCCCCGATCACACAAAATCCTTTTCACTCCATCTTTCCACCTCCAATTTGGTCTCCCTCTTCTCCTCGTTCCCTCCACCTCCGACACATATATCCTCTTGGTCAATCTTTCCTCACTCATTCTCTCCATGTGCCCAAACCATTTCAAAACACCCTCTTCTGCTCTCTCAACCACGCTCTTTTTATTTCCACACATCTCTCTTACCCTTACGTTACTTACTCGATCAAACCACCTCACACCACACATTGTCCTCAAACATCTCATTTCCAGCACATCCATCCTCCTGCGCACAACTCTATCCATAGCCCACGCCTCGCAACCATACAACATTGTTGGAACTACTATTCCTTCAAACATACCCATTTTTGCTTTCCGGGATAATGTTCTCGACTTCCACACATTTTTCAAGGCTCCCAAAATTTTCGCCCCCTCCCCCACCCTATGATCCACTTCCGCTTCCATGGTTCCATCCGCTGACAGATCCACTCCCAGATATCTAAAACACTTCACTTCCTCCAGTTTTTCTCCATTCAAACTCACCTCCCAATTGACTTGACCCTCAACCCTACTGTACCTAATAACCTTGCTCTTATTCACATTTACTCTTAACTTTCTTCTTCCACACACTTTACCAAACTCCGTCACCAGCTTCTGCAGTTTCTCACATGAATCCGCCACCAGCGCTGTATCATCAGCGAACAACAACTGACTCACTTCCCAAGCTCTCTCATCCCCAACAGACTTCATACTTGCCCCTCTTTCCAAGACTCTTGCATTTACCTCCCTAACAACCCCATCCATAAACAAATTAAACAACCATGGAGACATCACACACCCCTGCCGCAAACCTACATTCACTGAGAACCAATCACTTTCCTCTCTTCCTACACGTACACATGCCTTACATCCTCGATAAAAACTTTTCACTGCTTCTAACAACTTGCCTCCCACACCATATATTCTTAATACCTTCCACAGAGCATCTCTATCAACTCTATCATATGCCTTCTCCAGATCCATAAATGCTACATACAAATCCATTTGCTTTTCTAAGTATTTCTCGCATACATTCTTCAAAGCAAACACCTGATCCACACATCCTCTACCACTTCTGAAACCACACTGCTCTTCCCCAATCTGATGCTCTGTACATGCCTTCACCCTCTCAATCAATACTCTCCCATATAATTTACCAGGAATACTCAACAAACTTATACCTCTGTAATTTGAGCACTCACTCTTATCCCCTTTGCCTTTGTACAATGGCACTATGCACGCATTCCGCCAATCCTCAGGCACCTCACCATGAGTCATACATACATTAAATAACCTTACCAACCAGTCAACAATACAGTCACCCCCTTTTTTAATAAATTCCACTGCAATACCATCCAAACCTGCTGCCTTGCCGGCTTTCATCTTCCGCAAAGCTTTTACTACCTCCTCTCTGTTTACCAAATCATTTTCCCTAACCCTCTCACTTTGCACACCACCTCGACCCAAACACCCTATATCTGCCACTCTGTCATCAGACACATTCAACAAACCTTCAAAATACTCATTCCATCTCCTTCTCACATCACCACTACTTGTTATCACCTCCCCATTTACGCCCTTCACTGAAGTTCCCATTTGCTCCCTTGTCTTACGCACTTTATTTACCTCCTTCCAGAACATCTTTTTATTCTCCCTAAAATTTACTGATAGTCTCTTACCCCAACTCTCATTTGCCCTTTTTTTCACCTCTTGCACCTTTCTCTTGACCTCCTGTCTCTTTCTTTTATACTTCTCCCACTCAATTGCATTTTTTCCCTGCAAAAATCGTCCAAATGCCTCTCTCTTCTCTTTCACTAATACTCTTACTTCTTCATCCCACCACTCACTACCCTTTCTAAACAGCCCACCTCCCACTCTTCTCATGCTACAAGCATCTTTTGCGCAATCCATCACTGATTCCCTAAATACATCCCATTCCTCCCCTTCGTGATATGTGTTGAGGAGTGTAGTGTGTTGTGGTGAGACGTGACTGGGGGCCAGTCACTGGAGCTGCCTGGGTCAGCCAGGCTGTGTGAAGTCAATCCTGGATGACCAGGAACGATGGAACATTTCTATACTGGGTTTATGTATCTGTGTATTGTTATCCCTCACACACACACACACACACACACACACACACACACACACACACACACACACACACACACATAATTAGGCCATGAGCAACACATGGTTATTAAGTTTTCATGTCATTTCGTGTGTCATGTGTTGCTGGAGGTGGCACCAATACTGCTGCCTCATGCAATACACCAGCTGAACCTCACATAGCAAGAAACATTAATGAACGGTCCAGGTGAACAACCTCTCTCTCTCTCTCTCTCTCTCTCTCTCTCTCTCTCTCTCTCTCTCTCTCTCTCTCTCTCTCTCTCTCTCTCTCTCTCTCTCTCCTGAGAGAGATGTGTAAAGGGAGGGGGGGTTAGGTTAGGTTCGTATGGATGTACACAAGAGCTTGGTGTAAGACCAGTGTTGTGTGCAGTGTGGTGTAGTGTATAATGAGTTGTGTTTACCTTGTTGCTTTTCCATGGAGATAAGTTTCAGCTTCTCCGGTATGGAGAAAATGAAGAAATCATAAACAACACACAATACCAGCCAGACACAGAGGGTGTCATAAACCAGATGAATAATGTGAAGGATCTTGGAGTAATAACGTCCTAACCTTCAGCAAACACAACACAACAACGGATGCTTCATGTAGAAGGAAGGCAGACTGGATCCTGCGGACCTTCAAGACAAGGGAAGAAAACCCAATGATGATGTTATTCACGTCACTAATTCTTTCATGAACTGAATATTGTTGTGTTCTAACATCACCGTACAAGGTGGGCGAAATTACGGAATTAGAAAGTGTTCAGAGATCTCTCACGGCCCATATTAATGTGGTAAAGAAACTGAATTACGGGGAACGACTGAAATCAGTGAGGCTCTACTTCCTGGGTGGGGTGCAGACGGGAGAGGTATATCATCATGTGTACCTGGATCATCCTAGAAGGTATGGTTGCCAACTTACATACGGTAATAACTTCCTACTGGCACGACGGGCATGGAAGACTTGGTAAAATACTTCCTCTGAAATCCACAGTAGCCACACACACACACACACACACACACACACACACACACACACACACACCTACCTGCGGGGCCCAAGACTGTTCAAGAGGTTGCCGCCGCCATGTGGGGCCACCATCACCTGGGATGGTGCACGGTAGAGAAGGTCAAGAGTGCACTGGACAAGTACCTACAAAGTGTACCAGACCAGCCAGGCTGTGGGGGCCTGAGGGATGCGCCGCCCAACACCTTGCTCCACCAACCCAGCAGCCCGGGCTGTGGGGGTGAAGACCCCACCAGGTGGTCAGCCAGGCTGTGGGGGTGAAGACCCCACCAGGTGGTCAGCCAGGCTGTGGGGGTGAAGACCACACCAGGTGATCAGCCAGGCTGTGGGGGTGAAGACCCCACCAGGTGGTCAGCCAGGCTGTGGGGGTGAAGACCCCACCAGGTGGTCAGCCGGGCTGTGGGGGTGAAGACCACACCAGGTGGTCAGCCAGGCTGTGGGGGTGAAGACCACACCACGAAGTAGTGTTGGATGTAATGCTTGCACTCGCTGTACCATCACGGTACGGCCACTGTACCACTCTGTAGCTGGACGGTACTATTCTGTAACACTACAGTACTGGTCTGTTTTAGGAGGGGATCTCCGTGCACCACTGTAGTACCACCCCCTACCACGACGGTACCAGCCGGTACCATGACTGTACCTCGTTGTACCACGACGGTACCAGCCTGTACCATGACTGTACCCCGTTGTACCACAACGGTACGACCCTGAGGATAAGACAACCAATACGTCTTCAGTTGTGGCTGTGATGCAAGAAACCTGCCCTTGTGCCGGGCCAGACTGCTGGGCCAGACTGCTGGGCCAGACTGCTGGGCCAGACTGTCGGGCCAGACTGCTGGGCCACTATCACAACTTTTGTCTGGTGTCAGGATATTGGTAAACTTGTGGTGGTTCCCCTAGGATGCTGCCCCGCCCCGCCCCGCCCCGCCCCAGACACCGTCCCCGCCATTTTCCAGACCAGTCATCATGTACTAAGTTGCCCGGGCAGAACTTGAGCAAGTTTCTCAGCCGTACTGTATCATATACACCAACTGAACTAACTAACCAACTTCATAACACCATACGTTTCCCTTACTTAGGCTCACCACACTAACTCTTCACATACCATAAAACTAACCTGACCTGATCCTTGCCTTTCTCTCTCTCTCTCTCTCTCTCTCTCTCTCTCTCTCTCTCTCTCTCTCTCTCTCTCTCTCTCTCTCTCTCTCTCTCTCTGTATATATATATATATATATATATATATATATATATATATATATATATATATTTTATTTTTTGCTTTGTCGCTGTCTCCCGCGTTTCCGAGGTAGCGCAAGGAAACAGACAAAAGAAATGGCCCAACCCACCCCCATACACATGTATATACATACGTCCACACACGCAAATATACATACCTACACAGCTTTCCATGGTTTACCCAAGACGCTTCACATGCCTTGATTCAATCCACTGACAGCACGTCAACCCCGGTGGTACATCGCTCCAATTCACTCTATTCCTTGCCCTCCTTTCACCCTCCTGCATGTTCAGGCCCCGATCACACAAAATCTTTTTCACTCCATCTTTCCACCTCCAATTTGGTCTCCCTCTTCTCCTCGTTCCCTCCACCTCCGACACATATATCCTCTTGGTCAATCTTTCCTCACTCATTCTCTCCATGTGACCAGACCATTTCAAAACACCCTCTTCTGCTCTCTCAACCACGCTCTTTTTATTTCCACACATCTCTCTTACCCTTGCGTTACTTACTCGATCAAACCACCTCACACCACACATTGTCCTCAAACATCTCATTTCCAGCACATCCATCCTCCTGCGCACAACTCTATCCATAGTCCACGCCTCGCAACCATACAACATTGTTGGAACCACTATTCCTTCAAACATACCCATTTTTGCTTTCCGAGATAATGTTCTCGACTTCCACACATTCTTCAAGGCTCCCAGAATTTTCGCCCCCCTATATATATATATATATATATATATATATATATATATATATATATATTGGAAAGGATCACTATTTTGCGCGTGATCAAGTATATTCTTATGGGTCCACGGGGAAAATGAAACACGATAAGTTCCCAAGTGCACTTTCGTGTAATAATCACATCATCAGGTGAGACACAAGAAAGAAATAGAAGAGTCAGCTGAGTGTTATATTTCTTACTACACCACACAACACCTTACTACATCACACCACACCACATTACACTACACCACACCACACTTCACCGCACCACATTACACCACACTACACTACACCACATTATACTACACTACACCACAGCACACCACATTACACCACACCTTACTACACCACCCCACACCACACCATACTGTACCACGCCACACCACACCACACCATACCGTACCACGCCACACCACACCACACCATACCGTACCACGCCACACCACACCACATACCGTACCACGCCACACCACACCACACCACACCACCCCAACCACACTTTACTAGATAACACCACACCACAACCCGTCCACAAGGTACAACAAAGCAACATAGTTTACGTTCTGAAAGTATGTAATTATGTCAATTAAATAAAATTATAATTATTGTGACGTGGCAGCGGGTCGCAGGTTTACATTGTGACGTGGCAGCGGGTCGCAGGTTTACATTGTGACGTGGCAGCGGGTCGCAGGTTTACATTGTGACGTGGCAGCGGGTCGCAGGTTTACATTGTGACGTGGCAGCGGGTCGCAGGTTTACATTGTGACGTGGCAGCGGGGCGCAGGTTTACATTGTGACGTGGCAGCGGGTCGCAGGTTTACATTGTGACGTGGCAGCGGGGCGCAGGTTTACATTGTGACGTGGCAGCGGGTCGCAGGTTTACATTGTGACGTGGCAGCGGGTCGCAGGTTTACATTGTGACGTGGCAGCGGGTCGCAGGTTTACATTGTGACGTGGCAGCGGGGCGCAGGTTTACATTGTGACGTGGCAGCGGGGCGCAGGTTTACATTGTGACGTGGCAGCGGGTCGCAGGTTTACAACATAAATATATGATAAGGTTGTGAAGACGGTGTGACCCGGTCCTGCCTGCCCTCACACTCTCGCATAACTACCATGTTAGTGAACTGTGGTGGGCCATGGTAGTGAACTGTGGTGGGTCATGGTAGTGATCTGGGGTGGGTCATGGTAGTGAACTGTGGTGGGTCATGGTAGTGATCTGGGGTGGGTCATGGTAGTGATCTGGGGTGGGTCATGGTAGTGATCTGTAGTGGGTCATGGTAGTGAACTGTGGTGGGTCATGGTAGTGAACTGTGGTGGGTCATGGTAGTGATCTGGGGTGGGTCATGGTAGTGATCTGGGGTGGGTCATGGTAGTGATCTGGGGTGGGTCATGGTAGTGATCTGTGGTGGGTCATGGTAGTGAACTGTGGTGGGTCATGGTAGTGATCTGGGGTGGGGCATGGTAGTGAACTGTGGTGGGTCATGGTAGTGAACTGTGGTGGGTCATGGTTATGAACTGTGGTGGGTCATGGTAGTGATCTGGGGTGGGTCATGGTAGTGAACTGTGGTGGGTCATGGTAGTGAACTGTGGTGGGTCATGGTTATGAACTGTGGTGGGTCATGGTAGTGAACTGTGGTGGGTCATGGTTATGAACTGTGGTGGGTCATGGTAGTGATCTGGGGTGGGTCATGGTAGTGAACTGTGGTGGGTCATGGTAGTGATCTGGGGTGGGTCATGGTAGTGATCTGTGGTGGGTCATGGTAGTGAACTGTGGTGGGTCATGGTAGTGATCTGGGGTGGGTCATGGTAGTGAACTGTGGTGGGTCATGGTAGTGAACTGTGGTGGGTCATGGTAGTGAACTGTGGTGGTGTCATGGTTATGAACTGTGGTGGGTCATGGTAGTGAACTGTGGTGGGTCATGGTTATGAACTGTGGTGGGTCATGGTAGTGATCTGGGGTGGGTCATGGTAGTGAACTGTGGTGGGTCATGGTAGTGAACTGTGGTGGGTCATGGTAGTGAACTGTGGTGGGTCATGGTTATGAACTGTGGTGGGTCATGGTAGTGAACTGTGGTGGGTCATGGTAGTGAACTGTGGTGGGTCATGGTAGTGAACTGTGGTGGGTCATGGTAGTGATCTGTGGTGGGTCATGGTAGTGAAGTGTGGTGGGTCATGGTAGTGAACTGTGGTGGGTCATGGTAGTGCTCTGTGGTGGGTCATGGTAGTGAACTGTGGTGGGTCATGGTAGTGAACTGTGGTGGGTCATGGTTATGAACTGTGGTGGGTCATGGTAGTGAACTGTGGTGGGTCATGGTAGTGAACTGTGGTGGGTCATGGTAGTGAACTGTGGTGGGTCATGGTAGTGAACTGTGGTGGGTCATGGTAGTGAACTGTGGTGGGTCATGGTAGTGAACTGTGGTGGGTCATGGTAGTGAACTGTGGTGGGTCATGGTAGTGAACTGTGGTGGGTCATGGTAGTGAACTGTGGTGGGTCATGGTAGTGATCTGGGGTGGGTCATGGTAGTGAACTGTGATGGGTCATGGTAGTGAACTGTGGTGGGTCATGGTAGTGAACTGTGGTGGGTCATGGTAGTGAACTGTGGTGGGTCATGGTAGTGAACTGTGGTGGGTCATGGTAGTGAACTGTGGTGGGTCATGGTAGTGAACTGTGGTGGGTCATGGTAGTGATCTGGGGTGGGTCATGGTAGTGAACTGTGGTGGGTCATGGTAGTGAACTGTGGTGGGTCATGGTAGGGAACTGTGGTGGGTCATGGTAGTGAACTGTGGTGGGTCATGGTAGTGAACTGTGGTGGGTCATGGTAGTGAACTCTGGTGGGTCATGGTAGTGAACTGTGGTGGGTCATGGTAGTGAACTGTGGTGGGTCATGGTAGTGATCTGGGGTGGGTCATGGTAGTGAACTGTGGTGGGTCATGGTAGTGAACTGTGGTGGGTCATGGTAGGGAACTGTGGTGGGTCATGGTAGTGAACTGTGGTGGGTCATGGTAGTGAACTGTGGTGGGTCATGGTAGTGAACTGTGGTGGGTCATGGTTATGAACTGTGGTGGGTCATGGTAGTGAACTGTGGTGGGTCATGGTAGTGAACTGTGGTGGGTCATGGTAGGGAACTGTGGTGGGTCATGGTAGTGAACTGTGGTGGGTCATGGTAGTGAACTGTGGTGGGTCATGGTAGTGAACTCTGGTGGGTCATGGTAGTGAACTGTGGTGGGTCATGGTAGTGAACTGTGGTGGGTCATGGTAGTGATCTGGGGTGGGTCATGGTAGTGAACTGTGGTGGGTCATGGTAGTGAACTGTGGTGGGTCATGGTAGTGAACTGTGGTGGGTCATGGTAGTGATCTGGGGTGGGTCATGGTAGTGAACTGTGGTGGGTCATGGTAGTGAACTGTGGTGGGTCATGGTAGTGAACTGTGGTGGGTCATGGTAGTGAACTGTGGTGAGTGGTGACCGGAGACTGTGGCTCCCTCAGACATTGCACCACCGTACCGTACCGCACGATCCAGTGTGGTACACGGGTCGTACCGTCGTCCTCACGGGTCGTACCGTCCTGGTCGTGGGTAGTGGTACATGGGTCGTACCGTCCTGGTCGTGGGTAGTGGTACATGGGTCGTACCGTCCTGGTCGTGGGTAGTGGTACATGGGTCGTACCGTCCTGGTCGTGGGTAGTGGTACACGGGTCGTACCGTCCTGGTCGTGGGTAGTGGTACACGGGTCGTACCGTCCTGGTCGTGGGTAGTGGTACATGGGTCGTGCCGTCCTGGTCGTGGGTAGTGGTACATGGGTCGTACCGTCCTGGTCGTGGGTAGTGGTACACGGGTCGTACCGTCCTGGTCGTGGGTAGTGGTACACAGTTGACCTCGCTATGATGACACTTCTCCCAGCAACCCTCACTCTGTGGTTATTATTATTTTCATTATTGCTATTATTGTTATAATTATTATTATTATTATTATTATTATAATTATTATTATTATTATTATTATTATTGTTGTTATTATTATTATTATTATTATTATTATTATTATTATTATTATTATTATTATTATTGTTATTATTATCATTATTATTGTTGTTGTTATTATTATTATTATTGTTGTTGTTGTTATTATTATTACTGTAAGTATGAGAGTGGTGTGCCAACTCGTGATCAAGTATACAAGTGAAAAGTGACGGTTATAATGTTGTTGTTCTGGGGTTGTACTGCCCCGGGGAGCCTGGTGTTATGCTGGGGTGCCCGTGTGCTGGGGAGGTGACGACCCACCCCTGGGGTCTGGCCCTCCCCCAGTGCCCGTGTGCTGGGGAGGTGACGACCCACCCCTGGGGTCTGGCCCTCCCCCAGTACCCGTGTGCTGGGGAGGTGACCCACCCCTGGGGTCTGGCCCTCCCCCAGTGCCCGTGTGCTGGGGAGGTGACGACCCACCCCTGGGGTCTGGCCCTCCCCCAGTACCCGTGTGCTGGGGAGGTGACCCACCCCTGGGGTCTGGCCCTCCCCCAGTACCCGTGTGCTGGGGAGGTGACCCACCCCTGGGGTCTGGCCCTCCCCCAGTACCCGTGTGCTGGAGAGGTGACGACCCACCCCTGGGGTCTGACCCTCCCCCAGTACCCGTGTGCTGGGGAGGTGACCCACCCCTGGGGTCTGGCCCTCCCCCAGTACCCGTGTGCTGGGGAGGTGACGACCCACCCCTGGGGTCTGGCCCTCCCCCAGTACCCGTGTGCTGGGGAGGTGACCCACCCCTGGGGTCTGGCCCTCCCCCAGTACCCGTGTGCTGGGGAGGTGACCCACCCCTGGGGTCTGGCCCTCCCCCAGTACCCGTGTGCTGGGGAGGTGACCCACCCCTGGGGTCTGGCCCTCCCCCAGTACCCGTGTGCTGGGGAGGTGACCCACCCCTGGGGTCTGACCCTCCCCCAGTGCCCGTGTGCTGGGGAGGTGACCCACTCTCAGTGGGTCACGTGGTGGTGGTGATGTGTGTTGAGGCTAGCCACTGCTCGCGCCTCAGTCGTTCACAGTGGGTTGGGTCAGGACACAGGAGGTGCACAGCTGGCCCATGTGTTCATCGTACGTCCATATGGATGGTTGACACTTGTACATAAACATGTGTGTCAACACCACCTTGCTCTGCTGGATGGTCGGTCACATAACTGGTTCTGTTTACCTCGTCTACCCTGGCCATGACCCAGCCTGACCTCATGACCCACACTGGTAATGAGTCCTTTGATGTGCTAGCTGAAGGTCAGGTCAGGTAAGGTGGCCAGGTCAGATATGTAAGGTCAGGTAAGGTGGCCAGGTCAGATATGTAAGGTCAGGTAAGGTGGCCAGGTCAGATACGTAAGGTCAGGTAAGGTGGCCAGGTCAGATATGTAAGGTCAGGTAAGGTGGCCAGGTCAGATATGTAAGGTCAGGTAAGGTGGCCAGGTCAGATACGTAAGGTCAGGTAAGGTGGCCAGGTCAGATATGTAAGGTCAGGTAAGGTGGCCAGGTCAGATACGTAAGGTCAGGTAAGGTGGCCAGGTCAGATATGTAAGGTCAGGTAAGGTGGCCAGGTCAGATACGTAAGGTCAGATAAGGTGGCCAGGTCAGATATGTAAGGTCAGGTAAGGTGGCCAGGTCAGATATGTAAGGTCAGGTAAGGTGGCCAGGTCAGATATGTAAGGTCAGGTAAGGTGGCCAGGTCAGATACGTAAGGTCAGGTAAGGTGGCCAGGTCAGATACGTAAGGTCAGGTAAGGTGGCCAGGTCAGATACGTAAGGTCAGGTAAGGTGGCCAGGTCAGATATGTAAGGTCAGGTAAGGTGGCCAGGTCAGATACGTAAGGTCAGGTAAGGTGGCCAGGTCAGATACGTAAGGTCAGGTAAGGTGGCCAGGTCAGATACGTAAGGTCAGGTAAGGTGGCCAGGTCAGATATGTAAGGTCAGGTAAGGTGGCCAGGTCAGATACGTAAGGTCAGGTAAGGTGGCCAGGTCAGATACGTAAGGTCAGGTAAGGTGGCCAGGTCAGATACGTAAGGTCAGGTAAGGTGGCCAGGTCAGATACGTAAGGTCAGGTAAGGTGGCCAGGTCAGATACGTAAGGTCAGGTAAGGTGGCCAGGTCAGATACGTAAGGTCAGGTAAGGTGGCCAGGTCAGATACGTAAGGTCAGGTAAGGTGGCCAGGTCAGATACGTAAGGTCAGGTAAGGTGGCCAGGTCAGATACGTAAGGTCAGGTAAGGTGGCCAGGTCAGATACGTAAGGTCAGGTAAGGTGGCCAGGTCAGATACGTAAGGTCAGGTAAGGTGGCCAGGTCAGATACGTAAGGTCAGGTAAGGTGGCCAGGTCAGATACGTAAGGTCAGGTAAGGTGGCCAGGTCAGATACGTAAGGTCAGGTAAGGTGGCCAGGTCAGATACGTAAGGTCAGGTAAGGTGGCCAGGTCAGATACGTAAGGTCAGGTAAGGTGGCCAGGTCAGATACGTAAGGTCAGGTAAGGTGGCCAGGTCAGATACGTAAGGTCAGGTAAGGTGGCCAGGTCAGATACGTAAGGTCAGAGTAAGGTGGCCAGGTCAGATACGTAAGGTCAGGTAAGGTGGCCAGGTCAGATACGTTACGTAAGGTCAGGTAAGGTGGCCAGGTCAGATATGTAAGGTCAGGTAAGGTGGCCAGGTCAGATACGTAAGGTCAGGTAAGGTGGCCAGGTCAGATACGTAAGGTCAGGTAAGGTGGCCAGGTCAGATATGTAAGGTCAGGTAAGGTGGCCAGGTCAGATATGTAAGGTCAGGTAAGGTGGCCAGGTCAGATACGTAAGGTCAGGTAAGGTGGCCAGGTCAGATACGTAAGGTCAGGTAAGGTGGCCAGGTCAGATATGTAAGGTCAGGTAAGGTGGCCAGGTCAGATACGTAAGGTCAGGTAAGGTGGCCAGGTCAGATACGTAAGGTCAGGTAAGGTGGCCAGGTCAGATATGTAAGGTCAGGTAAGGTGGCCAGGTCAGATATGTAAGGTCAGGTAAGGTGGCCAGGTCAGATACGTAAGGTCAGGTAAGGTGGCCAGGTCAGATACGTAAGGTCAGGTAAGGTGGCCAGGTCAGATATGTAAGGTCAGGTAAGGTGGCCAGGTCAGATATGTAAGGTCAGGTAAGGTGGCCAGGTCAGATACGTAAGGTCAGGTAAGGTGGCCAGGTCAGATACGTAAGGTCAGGTAAGGTGGCCAGGTCAGATATGTAAGGTCAGGTAAGGTGCCAGGTCAGATACGTAAGGTCAGGTAAGGTGGCCAGGTCAGATACGTAAGGTCAGGTAAGGTGGCCAGGTCAGATATGTAAGGTCAGGTAAGGTGGCCAGGTCAGATATGTAAGGTCAGGTAAGGTGGCCAGGTCAGATACGTAAGGTCAGGTAAGGTGGCCAGGTCAGATACGTAAGGTCAGGTAAGGTGGCCAGGTCAGATACGTAAGGTCAGGTAAGGTGGCCAGGTCAGATACGTAAGGTCGCAATTGGTTGTGTACAAATCTTTGTTTCCCATCGTGTCGTGAGGTCACGTGATGATGTTGGTGGTGGTCACGTGATGATGTTGGTGGTGGTCACGTGATGATGTTGGTGGTGGTCACGTGATGATGTTGGTGGTGGTCACGTGATGATGGTGGTGGTGGTCACGTGATGATGTTGGTGGTGGTCACGTGATGATGGTGGTGGTGGTCAGGAGGCAGTGTTGACCCTGCTCGGGCGTGACCCCGTGCTGACCTGGTCATGTGTAGCGTCTCACGCCAGCCTGACCACACATCATGTTCATCTTGCTACTGCTCTTCTGACGTCATCATCTGTGTGTGTGTGTATGTGTGTGTGTGTGTGTGTGTGTGTGTGTGTGTGTGTGTGTGTGTGTGTGTGTGTGTGTGTGTGTGTGTGTGTATGTGTGTGTGTGTGTGTGTGTGTGTGTGTGTGTGTGTGTGTGTGTGTGTGTGTGTGTATGTGTGTGTGTGTGTGTGTGTGTGTGTGTGTGTGTGTGTGTGTGTGTGTGTGTGTGTGTGTGTGTGTGTGTGTGTGTGTGTGTGTGTGTGTGTGTGTGTGTGTGTGTGTGTGTGTGTGTGTGTGTGTGTGTGTGTGTGGTGGTGGTGTGTGTGTGTGTGTGTGTGTGTGTGTGTGTGTGTGTGTATGTGTGTGTGTGTGTGTGTGTGTGTGGTGTGTGTGTGTATGTGTGTGTGTGTGTGTGTGTGTGTGTGTGTGTATGTGTGTGTGTGTGTGTGTGTGTGTGTGTGTGTGTGTGTGTGTGTGTGTGTATGTGTGTGTGTGTGTGTGTGTGTGTATGTGTGTGTGTGTGTGTGTGTGTGTGTGTGTGTGTGTATGTGTGTGTGTGTGTGTGTGTGTGTGTGTGTGTGTGTGTGTGTGTGTGTGTGTGTGTGTGTGTGTGTGTATGTGTGTGTGTGTGTGTGTATGTGTGTGTGTGTGTGTGTGTGTGTGTGTGTGTGTGTGTGTGTGTGTGTGTGTGTGTGTGTGTGTGTGTGTGTGTGTGTGTGTGTGTGTGGTGTGTGTGTGTGTGTGTGTGTGTGTGTGTGTGTGTGTGTGTGTGTGTGTGTGTGTGTGTGTGTGTGTGTGTGTGTGTGTGTGTGTGTGTGTGGTGTGTGTGTGTGTGTACGTGTGTGTGTGTGTGTGTACTATATTATCCAGGTGTTGGACAGAGGTTGTGTTGTACAAGTCACAGATCATACGTACAATACAGTCAAGTTATCAGTATTGTATCACCTTGATATATGATGAAGGTTATACATACGATATAGGTTATATATGATGAAGGTTATACATACGATATAGGTTATATATGATGAAGGTTATACATACGATATAGGTTATATATGATGAAGGTTATACATACGATATAGGTTATATATGATGAAGGTTATACATACGATATAGGTTATATATGATGAAGGTTATACATACGATATAGGTTATATATGATGAAGGTTATACATACGATATAGGTTATATATGATGAAGGTTATACATACGATATAGGTTATATATGATGAAGGTTATACATACGATATAGGTTATATATGATGAAGGTTATACATACGATATAGGTTATATATGATGAAGGTTATACATACGATATAGGTTATATATGATGAAGGTTATACATACGATATAGGTTATATATGATGAAGGTTATACATACGATATAGGTTATATATATGATATAATCAAGTTATGTGTATAGTGTCAGGTTAATGTGGGTTGTTATATAGTGAGTGGATGATGGCTGGGTTGTGATGTGGGTCGGAGAAATGTTTTGTTATAGAAACAACATTCATGGTCACAAGGCATGAGATGACGTTATCATTATAACCATGTTGTACAACATGTTGTGCACCTGTTATGTAGTACAACAAGGGAGTACAACATAGAGTACAACATGTAGTACAAGATGGTAGTACAGCAGTCCTGCAGTAATGACTGAGGTGGATAATGACAGTGAGAGGTTGTGATGTGACCTGAGTGAAGTAATCCAGGTCAGCAGGTCATGACCTGACACTGTATTCTTCATCATAAACACATGTATCCTCACCTGTAACTTAATGATCAGGTAACGTTCTTCATCATCATCACAACCACTGTGTTGTGATATAGTTAATATAGTGTGAAGTTTTGATGGTTCATGACAGATTGTGTCATGTTGGTATGACAGATTGTGTCATGTTGGTATGACAGATTGTGTCATGTTGGTATGACAGATTGTGTCATGTTGGTATGACAGATTGTGTCATGTTGGTATGACACTTGCTGAAGGAAGGTTCACCCTGGCATCTATAGCTCTATCTTCCCCCACAGTAAACCTTGGTTGCTGATCATTGTCTCGGGGGGGGGGGGGGCATTACTGCGGCAGGGGGGCCCATTACTGCGGCAGGGGGGCCCATTACTGCGGCAGGGGGGCCCATTACTGCGGCAGGGGGGGCCCATTACTGCGGCAGGGGGGGTCTCTGGTATTTTGGGAGGTGGTCCCATTACTGCAGCAGGAGGCACCCTCACGTGCCATCAAGATATCCCAGGTTTTCAGTAGGGATCCCAGTACTCCAGCTGATCCCAGTACTCCAGCTGATCCCAGTACTCCAGCTGATCCCAGTACTCCAGCTGATCCCAGTACTCCAGCTGATCCCAGTACTCCAGCTGATCCCAGTACTCCAGCTGATCCCAGTACTCCAGCTGATCCCAGTACTCCAGCTGATCCCAGTACTCCAGCTGATCCCAGTACTCCAGCTGATCCCAGTACTCCAGCTGATCCCAGTACTCCAGCTGATCCCAGTACTCCAGCTGATCCCAGTACTCCAGCTGATCCCAGTACTCCAGCTGATCCCAGTACTCCAGCTGATCCCAGCTGTACCTACAGGTCACACAGGTACAGTAACACTGTAGCTACAGGTCACACAGGTACAGTAACACTGTAGCTACAGGTCACACAGGTACAGTAATACTGTAGCTACAGGTCACACTGGTACAGTAACACTGTAGCTACAGGTCAGACAGGTACAGTAATACTGTAGCTACAGGTCACACAGGTACAGTAACACTGTAGCTACAGGTCACACAGGTACAGTAATACTGTAGCTACAGGTCAGACATACATGAGTGTTACACAATGGTTGACCTCTGCTGTAGTAGCCACATTGTCTGGTTAATATCTCTTACATCAACACACCGGCGCCAGGCACGCTCACTACACACTCCTCCACCATGTTGGTGGCTAGTGCTGCTCCTAGCCCGGCCTGTTGGTGGCTAGTGGTGCTCCTAGCCCGGCCTGTTGGTGGCTAGTGCTGCTCCTAGCCCGGCCTGTTGGTGGCTAGTGGTGCTCCTAGCCCGGCCTGTTGGTGGCTAGTGCTGCTCCTAGCCCGGCCTGTTGGTGGCTAGTGGTGCTCCTAGCCCGGCCTGTTGGTGGCTAGTGCTGCTCCTAGCCCGGCCTGTTGGTGGCTAGTGGTGCTCCTAGCCCGGCCTGTTGGTGGCTAGTGGTGCTCCTAGCCTGGCCTGTTGGTGGCTAGTGCTGCTCCTAGCCCGGCCTGTTGGTGGCTAGTGGTGCTCCTAGCCCGGCCTGTTGGTGGCTACTCATGACCTTGGTCGTAGGTCAGGAGGAAGTGTTGGCGTCGAGGGTCAGGTGTGGCAGGAGGAAGGTCAGGTGGAGTCTGGGTGGTGGTGGAGGCTGACCCTCACACCAGACCAGGAGAGGTGCGCCCTGGTACATCAGGTCAACTGGTCCTTTCTTGACCTGGTGATGACCTGGTGATGACCTGATGATGACCTGGTGATGACCTGATGATGACCTGGTGATGACCTGGTGATGACCTGATGACCTGATGATGACCTGGTGATGACCTGATGATGACCTGATGATGACCTGATGATGACCTGGTGATGACCTGATGATGACCTGGTGATGACCTGATGATGACCTGGTGATGACCTGGTGATGACCTGATGATGACCTGGTGATGACCTGGTGATGACCTGATGATGACCTGATGATGACCTGGTGATGACCTGATGATGACCTGGTGATGACCTGATGATGACCTGGTGATGACCTGGTGATGACCTGATGACCTGATGATGACCTGGTGATGACCTGATGATGACCTGATGATGACTTGGTGATGACCTGGTGATGACCTGATGATGACCTGATGATGACCTGGTGATGACAGACGGGTCACGAGGCGAGTGACAGTAAAGTGTTGATGAAGCAGTTGCCTGGCTAGCCTAGTGAGAACAAGGAACCCGACAGGTCGAGTCTCACTGGTCAGTACTGTAGCACACGCTCACCAGACGCCCTGGTTGCTCACTACTGAGTCATGACTGACCAACGCAGGCGTCAGCAGGCACGCCTCCCGCGCTCGGCTCCACACACAGACACGTCCCACGCCAGGAGAGGCAGTAGGTATCCCAGGGAACGTCAGGAGAGGCAGTAGTCATCCCAGGGAACGTCAGGAGAGGCAGTAGGTATCCCAAGGAATGCTAGGAGAGGCAGTAGTCATCCCAGAGAACGTCAGGAGAGGCAGTAGTCATCCCAGGGAACGTCAAGAGAGGCAGTAGTCATCCCAGGGAACGTCAGTAGAGGCAGCAGGAAAGGAGAGTCGGAGAAGCGATAAGGCAAATCAGTTCAGTGAGGCGTGTTAGATGTTTACATTGATGATCGGGGAGGCTGGGGTGTAGGGGCAGGGTCTGTGTGTGGCAGGAGGGAGGCTGGGGTGTGCAGGGAGAGTAGGGGGAAGGCCCCAGTGTGGCAGGGGTGGCCAGGAGCTGGGGGAAGAGGGGTATGGAAGGGTCACAGTGTGTTGGAGACACAGTGGTGATGGTGATCTGGGAGTGGAGCTGGAAGTGGAATCAGATCTTCCAGATGGTGTGGAAGAGGCGTAGGTGGGGTTCGTTGTGGAGGTGTTCAGTGTGAGAGCAGGTCAGTGAAGTCTCTCGTGCACAGCGGACCTTGCTGTGTTCCCAGCAGATACTGGAACATGGCCAGAAACCGTCATCAAGCAGGACCACAGCTGGTGAGGCTCTGGTCACACTCACGAGGCGGATCACTCAGACATGTGCGACAAGAAAATCAGAATGACGTGTGAAGCAGGAGGAGATGCACGGAGGCCACTCATGAGTTTTGGTTATGGAAGATTTTATACAACATGAAGTAGAAAGGAAAAAGTAAACAACAAATGTTTGATTAAGATTACTGCAGGCTGAGGTGATGCCAGACTGCAGGCTGAGGTGGTACCAGACTGCAGGCTGAGGTGGTGCTAGACTGCAGGCTGAGGTGGTACCAGACTGCAGGTTGAGGTGGTGCCAGACTGCAGGCTGAGGTGGTGCCAGAATGCAGGCTGAGGTGCTGCCAGACTGCAAGCTGAGGTGCTGCCAGACTGCAGGCTGAGGTGCTGCCAGACTGCAGGCTGAGGTGCTGCCAGACTGCAGGCTGAGGTGGTACCAGACTTCAGGTTGAGGTGGTGCCAGACTGCAGGCTGAGGTGGTGCCAGACTGCAGGCTGAGGTGGTGCCAGACTGCAGGCTGAGGTGCTGCCAGACTGCAGGCTGAGGTGGTGCCAGACTGCAGGCTGAGGTGCTGCCAGACGCAGGTTCTGTGATAAAAGAAAGAAGAATGGCGGGCATAATGATGCGGGAAAGGTATGATTAGTTCTGGTTGTGTTGGTCCCCAGCCACAAGTTACATAGACGGGCTTTGCGTTGGAGTCATCAGTCCAGGAGGAACTTAGTCTGGCAGAGAAAGATAAGAAGAAGTTGGGATTTGGTGTTGATCATCGGAAGCGGTAGATCAAGGGAAGAGAGACAGAAGATCAAGAATTTTGTATCGTGTGAAGGCAAAAAACGGGAGACACCTAATCAGGCAAGAGGCCGAGTTAGCCACGGCTGAGAAAGCAGGAGTGCGAGGTGATGGTCATGTCTGACTGAAAGTATTGTATTGACGTGTTAATGGATCAGTAATTAATGGTTATGAATACCTGGAAATTAAGGATCTTTGTAGAGAAAATCGCACTTGTTATTATTGAAGCAAAGAGACGCTCTCACGTGTTCTGGCCAGAGGTGTACATGGTAGCAGGTAAAGAGAATGTGAAGTGTGATGGAACAGCACTGGATGACCCAGTCAGACAGTACGTTACGACAAGAATGATTGCAGGTAAGAAGTGCAGAGTTGTGTTGATGTTATGTATTATCCTCCAGTGAATGTAACGATCCACAACTACTATACAGTGATAACAATGAAGGATCAGACAGGGCGCTGCATGAAGCAGGGAATACTCACTTTTCAACGATGGTAAAGTAATTACAATGAAGGAATTTCGTTATACAGAGACAATGTTGCGGAATTTTGAGACGCTAGTTTTACGGTGCCTACGTGTACGTCAGTATGATAGTGAACATACTAGCACGAGAGGCAGTGATACACCATCATTACCAGATCTTATCTTTGTACATGATAACAAGATAGTGAGTACATTATACATGATAACAAGATAGTGAGTACATTATACATGATAACAAGATAGTGAGTACATTATACATGATAACAAGATAGTGAGTACATTATACATAATAACAAGATAGTGAGTACATTATACATGATAACAAGATAGTCAGTACATTATACTTGATAACAACATAGTGAGTACATTATACATGATAACAAGATAGTCAGTACATTATACATGATAACAACATAGTGAGTACATTATACATGATAACACCAGCTGGGAAAAGACGTCATGTAATGCTCAGGTTAGGTTAGGTTAGGTTAGGTCAGGTTAGGTTGGTGAACGAACAAGTTGAAACAGTGGATATGAGACAAGACTTAAAGATGAGATATGATCGTGGAAACTACACACACACACACACACACACACACACACACACACACACACACACACACACACCACAACAGGTTGTGTGACAACATAGATAAGGAAATGTTGTATGATCGTCAGGAAGATGGTCATGATGATGACAGGTTCTGTTACATTAACACTGAAGTAGTAAGATCATGGGAGTCACCAGCCACAACCACGATAGAAAGAAGGAAGACCCGTGTCGTGTTACATGTCACAAAACAAAGCAGCTGCGAGATGTTCAGTGACGTAGCGGAGATGTAGCCAGGTCTGGCCCTCGAGGGATGTGACGACCGTCACCTTCCTCATGTTCCTCACCGTCACCAGGGCTCATGTTCCTCACCGTCACCTGCACTTACCGTCCCACGGTTGTGGAGGAAGCTGCCGCATCAGTCCCGCCTCCCTCACATCCCGCCGGTCGATATCCCTCGTCCCCAAGTTGCATTTCGTCACCACAACCACATCGCTCCCATCTCAGGTGATGTGGAGCGCTGCAGGATCCCCACCATTGTGAACCCGCTCAGTAATCATCACTTCACTGTAGAGTGATCTTCACCGTATAGTGATCTTCACTATATAGTGGTCACTGTATAGTGATCTTCACTGTATAGTGATCTTCACTGTATAGTGATCACTGTATAGTGATCTTCACTGTATAGTGATCACTGTATAGTGATCTTCACCGTATAGTGATCACTGTATAGTGATCTTCACTGTATAGTGATCACTGTATAGTGATCTTCACTGTATAGTGATCACTGTATAGTGATCACTGTATAGTGATCTTCACTGTATAGTGATCTTCACTGTATAGTGATCTTCACTGTATAGTGATCCTCGACATGTATTGCGCGGAAGGCTGTCTGGATGATCCCCCCCTCCACCTCTTGTATATTGTTGAAGATGTTTTCTGGATATTTGTAGACTTTGCCTTCTGGTAATTGCAAATAGAAAATGATTATGAATATCATTGTTACCATACACACGCACACACACACACACACACACACACTCACACTCACACACACACACACACACACACACACACACACACACAGACACACACACACACACACACACACACACACACACACAGACACACACACACACACACACACACACACACACACACACACACACACACAGACACACAGACACACACACACACACACACACACACACACACACACACAGACACACACACACACACACACACACACACACACACACTCACACTCACACACACACACACACTCACACACACAGACACACTCACACTCACACACACACACACACACACACTCACACACACACACACACACACACACACACACACACACACACACACACACAGACACACACACACACACTCACACACACTCACACTCACACACACACACACACACACTCACACACACACACACTCACACTCACACACACACACACTCACACACACACACACACACACACACTCACACACACAGACACACTCACACTCACACACACACACACACTCACACTCACACACACACACACACACACACACACACACACACACACAGACACAGACACACGTTATAATAAGGATGGGAGAGAGCGGAAGGTGCCAGTGTGATCATTATCTAGCAAGACAGAAGCTACAGGATTGTGTGTGTGTGTGTGTGTGTGTGTGTATGTGTGTGTGTGTGGGTGTGTGTGTGTGTGGGAAGGAGTTGGGAGCAAACATTGTGTGTGTGGGAAGGAGTTGGGAGCAGACATTGTGTGTGTGGGAAGGAGTTGGGAGCAGACATTGTGTGTGTGGGAAGGAGTTGGGAGCAGACATTGTGTGTGTGGGAAGGAGTTGGGAGCAGACATTGTGTGTGTGTGTGTGTGTGTGGGAAGGACTTGGGAGCAGACTGTGCCTAACCTGTGGGCAGACTCCCACATTAGGAGGGTAGTTAAGGTGACCAAGTGTCTGCTGGTAAATATCAGAATAACTTTCAAGTATTTGGATAAGGTAATATTGCACAACAGCTGCTCATATCCTACATAAGACCAAAACATGACTCAGATCTCAAGTTTGGTGGCTGCCGCTACACAAACACATGGTGCCACAATTAAGACGGTTGAGTTATGAAACGATGTGTATATTATACATATGTTGACATAGTTGTAAGATTGTTGATAATGCTATACTGTTTACCAGCAGACACTTGGTCATCTTAACTACCCTCCTAATGTGGGAGTCTGGCCACAGGTTAGGTACGATGTCTGCTCCCAACTCCTTCCCACACACACAATGTCTGCTCCCAAGTCCTTCCCACACACACACACACACAATCCTGAAGCTTCTGTACTGACTTGGGATGTTTGTTATGATGTATTCTGGCACTGAGAAAGAGAGAGAGAGAGAGAGAGAGAGAGAGAGAGAGAGAGAGAGAGAGAGAGAGAGAGAGAGAGAGAGAGAGAGAGAGAGAGAGAGTCTACCTACGTACGATAGTGTTAGCGCGTAGCACTCACCGCACAGAGGGAGTGGAGGGGTGAGTGTGGAGGTGACCTCTGTACGGTAGTGAGGACACAGCAGGCGCCGCCCCCGCCGGCTGGTGCCGCCGCCGCCGCTCCTGGCACCGGCCGGCGATATTGATGCTTCAGTGTACCCCAGCCTCTGCTGCAGTGGTGTACACACACACACACACACACACACACACACACACACACACACACACACGCGTTACCAAGGTGATCATGTGATGGTCAGGTTTAATATGTGGCAGATAAGGATATATACCGAGGTGAGGCGAGACAAGATGGTGGTCAGTACACAACGGTGTGTGTGGTAACATTAGGGGTCACTCGGGTTAACAGCCACCAACCAGGGCTTCGTGGTGACGTGTACAGTGGAGGCAGGTGTGGCCTCACACTGGGCGGAGGGTCAGGAAGTGGGAGAAATTGTTCAGTACAAGATGTGAACAAGTACATGAACTTCGGGATCTGTTGTGACGAAGATACAAGAAGGAGTCAGGTCAGCAGGACGAGGAACTACGAATTAAGAAACTTGACAACTAACACTGTAGGCCAAGGTTGCTGTGATGCAGAACCTGTCCATACTGTCATCAGAAATCAATGGAGTGTTAACCAGCAGCTGATGATGATGAATGATGATGATGATGATGATGATGATGATGTAGATAATGGATCGAGATGGAAGAGTTGTAGAGGATGATGTGAGCATATAAACACCTGAATGACACGTTCACATGTCAGTGGGAGGAAGTCTTAAGTAAACACTGCAGTTGTCAGGAAAGTTATTAACAGAATAGTTCACATCATGAACCATACGAGGCTCATGATTCTCATGAAATGTCACCATAAGCGCTGAAGCTGTGACTAGATTCACTTGATAAACCTCATGAAATGCCGTTCAAAATGTCACCAGAGAGAGAGAGGCAGTGATAAGGGAATGGAAAAGGGCAAACGGTATACCATGTCTTAGAATGTAGAGCGGGAGGAGGTATGGAACCAGGCACCAGTCTGTCTCCCTGGCGAGTGTGGTGTGTAAGGTACTGCTGAGAAGATAATCAGAAAGCAAGTGTATAACTCTCTGCAGAGAAGAATTTATGTAAGCCAGAGACAATATAGGTTCAGGAGAAGAAGGTCATATGTAACGAACCTCTTAGATTTCCACGAGAGAGTGAGCTCTGTCTTAAACAAAATGGAAGCCTGAGTGGTTTGTTTGTGTCTGGACTGCCAGAATGCATTTGACACTGTCCAACACAGGAGGATGGTTAAGAAGCTGGATCACCAGACAGGTCTAAGAGGAAAACTTCAGTGCATGTAAGATTATTGTGGTGGAAGAGAACAGTTGACGCGTCTGAGAAATCTTTTTCAAAGTGGGTTGAGGTGACCAGCGGAGTGCCACATGGTCTTGTTGTGGAATCGTTACTCTTCTTGATCAATGTAAATAACTTCACATGTTATCTGTTAACAAGAGGTAGACGGGTTGCATGTATGTATAACTCAGTGTGGAGATTATTTATGGATTAGCAGACATGTGAAGACAAAGTTACATTGCCAATAAGTAAGTTTAGAGGTAAAGTGAAAAGTTGAACAAATACATGACGAAAAGAAAGTTTGTAAAAGTAAAGAGTGCAAGTGTGAACTGAACATCGCCTGACATTGAAGAAGAATCTGGTAACACTTCTAATGTGTCTGTTATATTCTGGAATGACGTATACACCTTCGTCATGGTCATAAGTAAAATAAAAGTTGACCATGCTGTGTCCCACGTTAGCGCCAGGAACAGAGCAAGACAGGCCACATCCACTCACATCCAACACCAAGTGTCATGTGTAATGTACTGACACCACACCCAACCTAACCTAACCTAGCCACATCCAGGCCCCACACACCTTTCCATGGTTTACCCCAGACGCTGCACAAGGAGATTGTGGTGGGTGTGTGGCGGGGTGGCGGCGGGAATGGATGAAGGCAGCATGTATGAATATGTACATGTGTATATATGTATATGTCTGTGTATGTATATGTATGTATACGTTGAAATGTATAGGTATGTATATGTGCGTGTGTAGACGTGTATGTGTATACATGTGTATGTGGGTGGGTAGGGCCATTCTTTCGTCTGTTTCCTTGCGCTACCTCGCATATTATCCCTGGGGATAGGGGAGAAAGAATACTTCCCACATATTCCCTGCGTGTCGTTGAAGGCGACTGAAAGGGAGGGAGCGGGCGGGCGGGGGGGGGGGGGGGGAGGGCTGGAAATGCTTCTCTCCACTTTTTACTTTTCCACAAGAAGGAACAGAGAGGAGGAGGGGGGCAACTGAGGATATTCCCTCCAAGGATCACTCCTCTGTTCTTAGCGCTGCCTCGCCAGCGCGGGAAATGGCAAATATTTATAAGAAAAGAAAGAGAAAAAATCTATATTCAAGGAGAGAGAGAGAGAGAGAGAGAGAGAGAGAGAGAGAGAGAGAGAGAGAGAGAGAGAGAGAGCACATTCATGATTAGTGTCATGTGAAAATCGGTGTTTCAGGTCACAGTGCATACCGACCCAGTCGGGTCCTTGGCGTGCCGGCTGGAAATAGAAACAGACCGCTGGATCAATACTGACCCAAGAATGTTAGACCCTTGTGTGAGATCTGCCTTGCCCTACCTAGCAGTATACTGATGATATGTCTGGCGGTATACCATACCTGCGGCAAACCTCTGCCTAAGGTGAGGTATAATTAGTGTGAGAAATAAGGACTTGTTGATGTAATCAGTGGAACGTCTTGGCTCATTAATCTGTTGGCGAGGTACCCCAGCCAGGCCGCTCACCCAGCCTCACACACACACACACACACACACACACACACACACACACACACACACACACACCATGTGTACTCCACGTGTGGGACACTCCACCAAGCAATAAGAAACATTTGTGTGTATGTGTGTAAAGTAGCGTGTGAAGGTATCATCACATAGTGTGTGTGGAGGTATCAACATCATCACAGTGTGTAGGGTTGGGAGTATCATCATCACATAGTGTGTGGGAGTATCATCATCACATAGTGTGTGGGGTTATCATCATCACATAGTGTGTGGGGTTATCATCATCACATAGTGTGTGGGGTTATCATCATCACATAGTGTGTGGGAGTATCATCATCACATAGTGTGTGGGGTTATCATCATCACATAGTGTGTGGGGTTACCATCATCACATAGTGTGTGGGAGTATCATCATCACATAGTGTGTGGAGTTATCATCATCACATAGTGTGTGGGAGTATCATCATCACATAGTGTGTGGGAGTATCATCATCACATAGTGTGTGGGGTTATCATCATCACATAGTGTGTGGGAGTATCATCATCACATAGTGTGTGGGAGTATCATCATCACATAGTGTGTGGGAGTATCATCATCACATAGTGTGTGGGAGTATCATCATCACATAGTGTGTGGGGTTATCATCATCACATAGTGTGTGGGGTTATCATCATCACATAGTGTGTGGGAGTATCATCATCACATAGTGTGTGGGGTTATCATCATCACATAGTGTGTGGGGTTACCATCATCATATAGTGTGTGGGAGTATCATCATCACATAGTGTGTGGGGTTATCATCATCACATAGTGTGTGGGAGTATCATCACATAGTGTGTGGGGTTATCATCATCACATAGTGTGTGGGGTTATCATCATCACATAGTGTGTGGGAGTATCATCATCACATAGTGTGTGGGAGTATCATCATCACATAGTGTGTGGGAGTATCATCATCACATAGTGTGTGGGAGTATCATCATCACATAGTGTGTGGGGGTATCATCACATAGTGTGTGGGGGTATCATCATCACATAGTGTGTGGGAGTATCATCATCACATAGTCTGTGGGGTTATCATCATCACATAGTGTGTGGGGGTATCATC